>NW_022589755.1:8715287-8725736 GCF_004348235.1 Phoca vitulina | reverse complement strand
CACACACACACACACACACACACACACACACACACACACACACACACCTCTTTTACCAATTACAGAACACAAATATCTCATCGGCGAGGTCATTCCACTTGGAAAACTCGACTTTTCGGACTTGGATTCATAAACCAACATTCCTCAAACGGGTAGCCTAGGGATTTTTAGTTTCCGGTAGCTTTTCAGGGAAGCTGAGTGGGGGGCTCAGGCCTAAAGAAGGGATAAGAAGCCCAGAGGAGGTACAGCCCCCCACCCACTCCGGACCCTCCCCTCCCAGAGCGGACCCGTGCTGAAGCGCGTCTCCTCGTTGCCGTGGAGACCGCTGGGCGGCTGGAAACTGAGCACAAGGGAGGGGCGGGGCGGTGGGAGGCCAGGCGGGGGCTAAGCTCGCCCGCAGGGATGTAGCTTGGGAGAGGGAGGAGAAAATCCAGCAAGCCTATCGACCCGGCCCTGCAAAGGCAAAAACAACCCGAACGAGCCAGTAATTGTGCAAAGGCCTCGCTGAGATCTTCAACCCCACCCCCAAGCATCTTCCTTCCTTCCCTCTCTCCCTTTCCTTCCCTCTTTCTCTCCACATCTGTCTGGTTCTTTCAAGAACTAAATAAAATCCCACGTCGTGAGTTAAATAAAATTATACGTGTTCCTTTTTTTATACCTTGTATTAAAGTCATTATTATTTTACAGAGTTTTTTGTTGTTGTTAAAATTTTTCTTTTAACAGTTGTATATTTCATTCTAATTGGTTTCCTTTGTAATCCGATGGATGCGATTCTATGCATTGAAAAACTTTATCTTGAATACGGCCCCATGGCACTCAGAAAGGGTTAAGGATTCCTGAGATAGAGGATTCTGGAGAGGGTAGAGGCCACTCCTATCGTTGAGGGGGGGTGGTGTTGCAGAATGACCTCTCCAAAAAAGGTGACATTTGGGCAGAGGGAAATTGCCAAGAAAAGGTGGGGCCATAACAATCTGGAGGTTGAGAACAGCAAGTGCAAAGGCCCTGAGGTGGAACTGAGCCTGGTGTCTGATGAATAGTAAAGAGGCGGGGGTGGCTGGAGTGGAGTCAGTGAGAAGGAGAGAAAGAGAGAAGGAAGTGGGGGAGGTGTGCTAGGGCTTTGTGGCCCCCGGTGAGGGCTTTGATTTTACTCTGAGTGAGATGGAGGCTTTTTAAAAGAGTAGAGACAGATCGAAGTTTTTAAAAGATTCCCTCCAGCTGCTGGGTTGGGGTCGACTGCAGGCAGTGAGGGGGAAACGGGGAGCTGTTTGCCTGGATTCCCCTTTCCCGTAGCTCTGAGAATTCCTAACAACAGCGCCCCACCCCCACCCCGCGCACACAGCAGGGTGCCTGGTTCCGAGGAAGCTCTCCCTGCAAGTTCACTGTTATTAGTACCAATGCCATCGTGGTGCATATTGTTGCTGAGCCAGCTGCTTCAGGGTTACTGGGAAGCTTTGCACGTCCTGGGCCCCACATCCCAGGGACCCCGACCCCCCTCTGTCCATGGCCGATTCTGAGGAACTTTGCTTTAATTTAACTTACTTAATTAACATTTTTGACCACTAAAAATCCAAACAATCCAAAAAGATATAGAGGGGGAAAAGTACATGTCTCTGCCACCTCTGGGGCTCCCCAGTCTCCCTCCCCAGAGACAGCCACTGTCGGCTCGTACCTGAGATCAGTACACCCGCACGTCTAGACCTTTTGTCCGCCCCCCACACACACACATATACACACACAAGTTGGACTGTTTCAGATTCAAGTCCAGGTTCCATCACTTATGGCAGTGGGACCTTGAGCAAGCGACTTAACAACCTCAGCTACAAAATGGGAATGATGGGGGGTGGGGCGCTTGGGTTGCTCATTCGGTTAAGCGACTGCCTTCGGCTCAGGTCATGATCTCAGGGTCCTGGGATCAGAGCCCCTGCATTGGGCTCTCTGCTCAGCGGGGAGTCCCTCTGTGCTCTTCCTCTCTCGCTCTTGCTCTATCTCAAGTAAATAAATAAAATCTTAAAAAAAAAAAAATGGGAAGGATCATCAATCCTATTACCTGCATCATAATGTTACAGGGAGGATTTCGTGGAGCTGATCCACAGAAAGCTCTAGGAAATGCCCCATAAAACCTGACTATCCTTTTTACTGGGTGCTTCTTTGTACATAGCTGCATAGTATTTCAATGTGAGAATCGTACAGCAGAGCCAGTCCCTCCTGATGAACACCACTTGGGTTCATTCACTCACCCCCAAAGTATTTACCGAGCACCTACAGTGTGCCACGCCCCGCGCCAGAGGCTGGGGCAGTAAGATCCTGGTACCAATTTCTCCACCGACCTATATGCTTAAACAGGTAGGAACGGCTGGTACCCAAAGTCATAGGATGTTGAAGCCGAACAGTACGGTGCCAGCGGCTTCCTAAGCCACCTCCAGGGTTTGGCTGGAACCCGCGCGTTCAGAAGGGCAGGTTGGGGAACTGCCGCGTTTCCCGGGGAAGGTGCTGACGTGGGCCGCGGCGGGGCGTTCTGCTGGGAGGCGGTGGCCCCAGGGAGGCCCGGAGCGCGGCCACACCCCTGTGGGGGAGGGGAGGGAGGGCGCCCCGAGGGGAGTGGACAGCCCCCCTGTCAGTCTTCCCGAGTCGGGGAGTGTAAGATGAGAAGGGGGGAGGTGGGCCTCACCCTGGGGGGGGAGCGAGGAGGAACTTCCTGCCCGCGCGCTCCTCGGCTGGGAGGTGCGGGCGCGTCAAGGTCAGCCTGGACGGGGGCGGCCGTCTGCCCGCGGGCGGGAGACCCTCGGGGGGGCTGGGCTGCGGCCTCCGAGCGCCTCGGCCATATTGAGCAGCCACGGCCGAGCCGTCTTTGTGCGCGCAGGCCTCTCCCAAGCTGCAGGCGCGTCCCTGGGCAGGAAGAGCCACGGGGGCAGCCCGTGCGCCCCAACTTGGAGCCCGGACCCCACGTCTGCAGCTGGCGGTGGGCTTCGAGCCTCGGGACTGACCTCACCCCGGCTCACGTAAGCATCCTGGGAACTGATTCCCGCCAGTCCTTGGGGCGGGGGAGCCGGACCTGGTCAAGACTGGACTTTGTGGCGGGCAGAGAAGTTGGGAGGGGTTGGCTCATCCTTGGCTGGAGAGGTGAGACCCTCCGGGCAGTTCTGCGGGCACCCGTCCCACCCCCGTCTCCTAAGACTCAGGCTTACGCGTAGTTTGGGGTCGTTGCCCCCACCCCCGATTTCACCCTGGAGATCTTAAAGACCCTCGAGAAAAGCCACGTGGGGGGCTGGTTCCCCTGGGGCTTCCTCCCATCGCCCGACTGCCTGATCCTCTGGAGCGTCCCTGATGTCTGCAAAGATGTGGACTTGGACGTCCTCGTGGAAGCCTTGAAGCCCGTGGGGACCTTCAAGAAGATTGGCAAGGTGTTCCGCAGGGAGGAGGACTCCACGGTGGGGATGCTGCAGATCGGGGAGGACGTGGACTATCTGCTCATCCCCCGGGAGGTCAGGCTGGCGGGAGGCGTGTGGAGGGTCATCTCCAAGCCCGCCACCAAGGAAGCGGAATTTCGCGAGCGGCTGACCCAGTTTCTGGAGGAAGAAGGCCGCACACTGGAGGACGTGGCCCGCATCATTGAGAAGAGCACCCCACACCCGCCCCAGCCCCCCAAAAAGCCCAAGGAGCCCCAGGTGAGGAGGAGAGTCCAGCAGATGGTGACCCCTCCCCCGCGGCTGGTCGTGGGCACCTATGACAGCAGCAACGCCAGCGACAGCGAGTTCAGTGACTTCGAGACCTCCAGAGGCAAGGGTGACAAGGGTCCCAAAGGCGCGGGGCGCAGCAGGAAGGTGCGCAAAATGCCAGTCAGTTACCTGGGCAGCAAATTTCTGGGGAGCGACCTGGAGAGCGAGGACGACGAGGAGCTGGTGGAGGCCTTCCTGCAGCGAGGGGAGAAGAAGCCCAGCGCGCCACCTGCCCGCCGCCGCGTGAACCTGCCCGTGCCCATGTTTGAGGACAACCCCCGGCCGCAGCTGTCCAAGGCGGACAGGTGGCGAGAGTATGTCAGCCAGGTGTCCTGGGGCAAGCTGAAGCGGAGGGTGAAGGGTTGGGCGCCCAGGTCCAGCCCCGAGGGGAGCGAGGCCCAGCAGGCCTCTCCCAGGCTAGAGAGGGTTGGGGCATCGGGGCCGGGCAGAGCCAGCGGGGGGGATAATGTGGGCAACACAGGAGACGGGCAGGGGCCGGAGACGCCCCCAAGACGATGGAAACCCAAAATCAAATGGGCCTCTTTTCGCCGTCGAAGGAGGGAGGAAGCAGCATCCACAGATCAGGGGGCAGGGGCTGCAGGTGATCAGAGGGCAGAGGCTGCAGATGATCAGAGGGCAGAGGCTGCAGATGATCAGAGAGCTGAGGCTGCAGATGATCAGGGGGCTGAGGCTGCAGATGATCAGGGAGCTGAGGCTGCAGATAATCAGAGGGTAGAGGCTATAGATAATCAGAGGGCAGAGGCCATACCCGTCCAGGGGGCAGAGGCTGAGGATAACCCAGGGGCAGAAGCCATAGCTGTCCAGAGGGCAGAGGCTGCAAATAATCAGAGGGAAGGGGCTGCAGATAATCAAAGGGCAGAGGCCCCAGCTGTCCAGGAGGCAGAGGCTGCATCGGATGGGGCAGAAGCCCCAGCTGCCCGGGGGGCCATAGGGACAACCCAAGGAGCTAAGGCCCGGAAACAGGTCAAGACAGTGAGGTTCCAGACCCCTGGACGTTTTTCGTGGTTTCGCAAGCACCGGAGAGCCTTCTGGCACACTCCCCGGTTGCCAACCCTGCCCAAGAGGGTCCCCAGGGCAGGCGAGGCCAGGAGCCTTAGGGTGTTGAGGGCAGAGGCCAGAGCAGAAGCAGAGCAGGGAGAACGAGAAGACGAGCTGTGAGGTGAGGGCAGGGGCTCCCTGGAGCTCGCCGCCACCTGCCATGCTGTCACCACCCAGGGCGCGGCCTCCCCCTCCCGCGCTGGGATGGAGATGCCCTTCCTGCGGCCATACTTGAAAATGGAGCTGGACAAGGGCCGGGCAGCAGGCCTCCCATCTCCACCCAACACCCCTCTGTCTTGTTAAAAGTTTATCTTTCATGCGTTGATTTTTTTAAAAAACAGACTCTTTCTAGTCACCCAAGGAACATAAAGAAAGAGCCGTACAAAGGGGTTGCCTCACTCATGATTTTAACTTCTCCAGTGCAACTCTAGGTGCTCAGCTTGAAGGGGGGAAGTGTAGAGAAATTCTCTCCCCTCCCCTCTCCCTTTCTCTTCTTTTCTACCACCCACTTAACATTGGCCGCCTCCTTGAACTTGAAAAAAAGGGCACAAGCCAACATGCAAATAAAAATGTTTACCACGAGATTTCCTGCCTTTGGATTGGGCAACTGACGAACGCTCCAGGGTTCTGTCGTCACTCCCTTGTATTCCCTCTGCTCCCACCCTCCAGGATGGTGCCCTGTGTTTATGTCACTTTGCTTGCCATCCCCATACCCCTGGCTCCTGGCCCATGAGGAGGGTGTCTCTAGCACATTACATACTTCCCCCGACCTCGGTTACATAGGACAGAATAATCATCTGGGAACATGTCCAAAATTCAGATTCTGGGGCCCTTCATGCCAGAGCTGTGGATTTGCTCCAGCTGCCTGTTTGGCCCAGGAATCTGTTTTGATCAAGCCCCCCAAAACATCTCCTGGGGCAGATTGGCCACTGGGCACATTGAAAACTCTTTGCAATAGAGACAGGCCAAAAAGCCTGATCTGGGTGTGATGTGTAGTGAGCTGTGACTGGCACTCATGATTGGGGACAGATAGGGTTGCTAAGGCCCCGTGGGCACTGAGGGACCTCTCTCTGTATTATCTTGTGTCCCCCAAACCCCAACCCCACCCACCAAAAACAGCGTATGACCACACCCCAGCCTTGCTGAGGGCGGGAGGAAAGAGAAATCACGGAGGAAGGAGACCTGGAGGCCAGCTCTGTCTTGGCTGGGACTGCAGTCCTGGCCTGGGTTTTTTCTTAGTTTTCGCTTCTAGAACTAAAGAATCGCCTGCTCTCCCCTGCTCCTGTTCTGGAAGTAGTAGCTGCTGGTGCTCCTTCCATAGGATGCTAAGAGTCCCTTTGCACATGGTATAGTTCACAGTCCCTAGCCCAGCAAGGAAAAGCCCCAAGGGAGTTTGGAAGAAAGACAGGGTGTGGACCCCACCTGCAGGGATGGACTGTGCCAGGGGCCAGGGAATAACTAGGCTGGATGGGTCTCTGGAGTGCCCAGTGCATGCTCTGGATGCCAGGTTGGTGGTACCAATGGGGGCTGTCTCCATCTGGAATTGCAGCCACATGCCCATGAGGGTTTGGAGTCCTGGAAGGGGAAAGAAGGTGGGAGCGGTGATGGGGAGAGACACCAGGAGGAGGCTCCCAGATTTGGGGCCAATCCATCCCTCCCGCAGATTCTCCGTTTGTCCCTCCCATCCCCAGCAATCCAGGCATGAGCATCCAGGGAGGCCCAGGAGGCAGAGATCCCTTGGGTTCTCTGAAATTGTATCAGGGCTTTCATGTTACTTTTAATCCAAGGGGATTTCATTTATCACCTGAAGGGCCCAGTCCCCAAATGCAACCCATGGATGCTTCCAGGGTTATGGTTTCAAACATGCCAGGATATTCATGGGGGGAAGCACCAGAAAATAGGAGGACACCCTAAATGTGGACACTCCTAAATATCCCCAAAGAGAAAAACAACGGAACACATCCATAGAGGTGCCACCCTGCGACACCAGGGACTTTCTGAGTCCCCCATGCTGGTGTGCCTTGGCAGGAGGAAACCACCAAGGGGCAGGGTTAGGAGGGATTTGGAGCCTGGCTCACCCCTAACACCGCCCCTTACAAGCTTTGTTACCTTCCCGCTGGTTACCTTGTGCCCCTTTGTGCCTCTACTTACTCATCTTAAAGGGGGATCCCAAGATTTGCGGAGACAATGGAAGAAGACGTAATGTGTTGGAGTTCAAATCAACCCCAACAGACCTCATCTCTCATCGTCCTATTCCTGTTCTACATCAGAGACGGCCAGAACTTCACGAGACATCTCAGCCCTGATGGGGGCCCCTGGGACAGGGGTTGCCAATCCTGGCTGGTGTGTGGAATGACCCGGGAGCTTTCCAACACCCCTGCCCAGGCTGCACGCTCAGAGATTCTCATGCAAATGGTGCAGGGTGTGGCTGGGGCTCCCGGAGCCCCGAGGCTTGCTGGGTGATTCCAACGTGCACCCGGGACCGACGGCTGCCACCCCAGGGCTCCAGGAGATAATCAGATCCCACAGCAGACCCCTCTCAAGCTGGTGGTGCAGCAGAATCCATGGGAAGCTCTTCTAAAACACAGACTGCTGGATCCCAACCCCAAGTGATTCCCTAGGTGTGGGGTGGGCTCAAGAATATGCTTTTCTATCAAGCTCCAAGTGATGCTAATGCTGCTGATCCCGGGACCTCACACGAAGGACCGCTGGCCTCCAGAAACGTCCACTTTCCGCAGCATGACATTCAGAGGTGGAGCTTTGGGCCTGGAAGGCCCTGGGCCAGTGCGTGCAGCATCCTGCGCCCTCCGCGGGAGTCTTCGCCGCGGCGCCTTTAACGAGCGGTCCTGCAGCGCCCCCTGGTGGGGACCTCGGGGGGCCGCAGTTAATGCGGGCTTTCTCCCCTCTCGCGGGTGGTGGGTGGTGGGGAGCCCGCGGCGTCAGCCGGTCCTGGAGCCCCCGATCTTCCCTCTAGAAGTTCTGGGACCCGACCCCATTCGCAGGAGTCCCGGGACTCGACCGGGCCGAGGGGCCGGGACGGGACAGGTTGGGCCTGGGAGTGCGGGGCGAGCCTGGGTAGGGGATGGGGCTGGGGGGCACGGCGGCCACAGGCTCTGGAACGGTAAGCGGTTATGCGAGGGAGCCCCGGAGGAGGACAAACCCAAGTTCGAGCTCCCTTCCCCGCCTCCAGAGCCTCACTTTCCTCATCTGGGAAATGGGAGTGAAAACCTGCCTTCCTCCTATTCCCCCAGCCCTACTCTGCACAGAATCAAATAAAGACACATACAACCCAACCCTAATCTCGTCACCCCACAGACCCCCACAGGGACACAATCAGCACGGGAGGTGGCACTGGAGGGGTCCGTGATCACCCGCGAATGACCCCTCGGATCAGGGGCCCGAGCCGTTCCGCGGCCCGAACGCGCCTCCCTCGGGCACCCGCCCGCCCCAGCCCTCCCCTCTTCGGGTCTTCGCTCAAAGGTCACCTTCTCCGTGACGGCGTCCCCGAGCCACCCGAAATGCGCGATGCTGGCAAACCCTGCCCCGCCGACGGCTCGCCCTGCCGCCTCCCCGGGTCGCGCCACAGCGCGCGCTGCTCCAGAAGCGTCTTCTCAGTGTCCCCGCCCCACGGCGCCCCGCGAGGGTCCGCGTTGGAGGGTGTCCGTCCGGCCGCCGCGCCAGCGCCGAGCGAGCCCCGGGCCTGGCTCCGCGTCCCCGCGGCCCGCACCGTCCGTCCCGCCTCCGCCCGGGCGCCGCCTCCTCCCGCCGCCGGGCCCGCGGGCGCTCGGCTCGGTGTCCTCGGGGCTGCGCGCCACCGTGCGCGGGCACCGTGCTGGCGCCGGGGACGCGGCGGGGGCAGGGCGACCCCAGCCCCGGTCCCGGGGGCGGCGCCTGAGCGCTCCGGCGGCCCCTCGCCCCACGGTCGCCCACCCCCGGCTCCGGGCCCGACGCTCGGCCCCAGCCGCCGTCCCGATTCCTGTGCCCGGTGCGCGGCGGCCGTCGGAAAGCCGGGGGCGGGGGACGCTCTCCGGAAGCTGCTCGGCCTGCGCTGTCGGCGGCGGGGACGTGGCCCAGGGGCGCCTGGGTCCCTGGCCGGGGAACGCGGCTGCTTGGTGGGTCCTCTTCAGCGCAGCGAGCCGGGCTCTGGGCCGCAGGGGCGCTTCCCGGGGCCGGAGCAGCTTGCTGCACTCCTCATCTTGGGGCAGCCTGACCTTCCCTTCTGCACTTTGACCTGCAGTACCCGTGTCCTCAGCGGGGCGTCTGGAAACAAATTAGTGTGGCAGGTGACAACCATCAGAGCTTGGAAACGTGGGGGTGTGGGGGAAGGGTTACATTCAGATAGGGTGGTCAGGGAAGCCCTCCCTGGGAATGGGACAGTTGCACAAAGACTGGGAGGAAGTGGAGGGTGGAGCTATGCAAATATCCTGGGGAAAGGCACTCCAGGCGGGGGGGGGGGGGGGGGGAGACAGCAAGTGCAAAGGCCCTGAGGCAGGAATGGGCTCCAAGTGCTCCCTGAACAGCAAGGAGATCTGGGTGTCTGAAGGTGGGGGAGAGTGGTGGGCAGTGAGGCAGAGAAAATGGGGACAGAGGAACCACACTGGTGCTGTCCCAGAGAACTTTCTGTGATGATGGAAATGTCCTATACTTGCGCCAGAATGGTAGCCAGCGGGTCCATGTGACTCTGGAGCACGTGTAAGGCGGCTGGTATGGCTGAGGAAAAGGATATTCCATCTTATTTAATTTTATTTAAATTTATTGTCCCTTGTGACCAGAGATTACTCTACTGGACAGAGCAGGTCTAGACCACTATAATAACTTCAGTTTAACCTGTGGGGGCAAAGGAAGACTTTGAAGGGTTTGGGGAGGAGAGTGAGGGAATCAAACAGCCGACTGAGTTCCAAAAGGGCCCCTCTAGCAATGTTGTAGCCATGTATGGGGGAGGAGCAGGGAGGGAGGCAGGATCCCAGTAGGAGCAGAGATAGGACCCCCTTAGTCTGGGTCCATGGCAAACCTTAGGCCCAGGGGCCAGGGGCCGGGCCTCATGGTGAAGTGTGGGAGTGGGGTGCTGACTATGGAGGGCTACAGGCCAGAGAGCGAGGTGAAGGGTCCACATGGGCACCAGGGTGAGGTATAGTTGGGCAGAGACTAACCTGGGGGCTAGGGAATGGAGCAGACACAGGGACCAGATGAGGTGCAGGGGGAGTAGGGTAGGAACCAGATTTAGGGGTGATGGCTGGGCCCCAGAAAGTGCAGCCGGATGGGCCAAGAAAGGGCATTCTAAAGATTATGGAGTGCTGGGGCCTGGCAAGATACAATAAAGCAACAGACAGTTCAGGCTAGAGTGGGAGGAGGAGGCCAGAGGTGGGGGCAGGTAGAAGCTAAAACAAGGCAGAATTTGTATGGCTGCAGATGGGTGAGGGGGCTGGGCCAGGCGGACAGCCACTGAACAAACAAGGGACACTGGGTATAAATCAATGACAAGACAGTCCCAGGTGTTCCGGCTGGACTTCAGTTATGGGAGGCAGGGCATCCCCTGCCCCATGGTCCAGAGCACAGAGACCCAGGCCAGAATGTTCAACTCACTTTACTGAAGGGTCCCAGGCAAGCAGTGCCCAAGGAAAGGAGCCTACACCTGCTCTGGGGCTCTCCCCACCCAAGAGGCTGCAGAGGCCAC
>NW_022589755.1:8623359-8710287 GCF_004348235.1 Phoca vitulina | reverse complement strand
GAGCGTGTCCCCGGCGGCCCCGGGCCCTGCGGCCTGCGAGGGCCTCTCGTCCAGCACCAGGCGTCCCATCTGCCTCAGGACTCCTGGGTCCTCCGCGGGGTCCTGACACACAACCCTCCAGACCCCGTCCTTGCCGGGGATCTCCCTGGGGACGGACGCGTGATTTATGTCCTGCACAAACTCCACCAGGGCGGCCTTGGCCTTGTGGTCCCTCGCGGCCCTGGCGTTCCACAGCCTGAACGTGCCCAGGGGCAGGAAGGCCGGCTGCAAGACGGCTTCGATGGCCGCCCGCTCCAGGCCCTCCGGGATGCCGGTGACCAGCAGGGCCCGGTGCACGTCCACATCCAGCCCCCGGCACCAGTCCCGCAAAAGGCTCACGGCCATGGTGCCTCTGGCCTGACGCAGCAGCCTGTGCGGATGCCCCCTCTCCCGGGCTGTTGGCGAATCCGCAGGGGGCTTACGTGTCACTTTCAGGGATGTCGCCAGCCCGGCTGCTCTGACCTTTGTCCCTGAGAATGGCCTCGGTGACGCCGCCCATGTTCAGGTGCAGGGGAGGGCGCCACCGCCGTCACCTGGAGCGGCAGGGGGGAGGGGAGTCGGGCTCTGGCCATGTCTGGGCGCTCACCCTCCGCTCCAATCTGAGCTGTTGCGCGGCGACCCGGCTGCTGGGTCCTACGCCTGCGCGCCTGGGCTCGCCCCTCCCCCAGCTAGGCCCGGTCTCCGTGGTAACGCTGCTGCTGGAGCTGGGGGTCTGTGCCGCTGGGGTCCAAGGAGCCGCTCTTAAAGGGCCGGAGGAAAGGAGGACGTGGGGATGGGCAGTGCCACCTTCATTGATGAGCCCACAAAAGCCAAATTCACAGGGGACCAGGAGACATCAGCCGGGGAGACCAGACCTCGCTCGGTGGATGGGCGGGGGCCAGGCGGGGGCCAGGCGGGGGGGGGGGGGGGGGAGTGCTTCGGGAGAGTACAGGCTTTAGCCGGTTGTAACCCCCTCCCCAGGGTACAAGTGGATGTCAGGATAGAAGGCGTAAATCAGGGGGCCCTGGCCTCACACAGTGTGGTCCAGGGACTCACTCTCTGGGGAGAAGCCTCATTCAGAATTTCAGGGTCACTCAGGCTTCAGTATGGGTCCACAGGCCTCACCTGTGACGTGTATGTATCATTCGGGGTACACAGGCCCAGCTCCCGGAGACCAGGCTTCATTCTTGTGCCATATTCCAGTATTCAAAATGGCAGTGCAACTAATCTTGGTTTTGTGTATGGCTTGTATTCGTGTATGATCATCAGTGAGACCAGACGTGAAGTCCAGTTCTGCAAGAAAGCGTTTCCTCCTGGCTAGGACATGTGAATATCATAGCTACTCTAAACACACATTTGCTTTACATCCTTTGTCCGCCCACTCTATGTAAATCAGTCTCTGCGGTCCAGCTGCCAGGTTTCTATGCTATTTCTACCCTTCCTGCCCACCCCCCAAAACTCCGAGTAGATTCCTGAGCTGCTCCAGGCCAGGGTTTGCTCCTCAGTGAAATGACAATAACCATGAACCCTACCTCATAGGACCCTGATGGGGGTTAAAGCAGATGATCCAGGAAAACGCTTGGAAGAGACATTCATTGGCCCAGAGTTGATGCTCCATATAAGGTGGCTATGGAAATTATTTATGGAGAACTCACCCTTATATAAGCATATTTTTAAAATAAATAAGGAATCAAAACACTTTGGCTTTTTGCTCCTTCCTTTCCTTTTTTATGTCGGAAGAGAGTTTACAACAATGTTACCATGGCAACTGGGCCTAGGGCAAACCAAACTGCTTACTCACTCCCCTACCAATCCCTCTGTAGCTCTTCTTTTCCTTGCTTTTCTCTTCTCTTACCTTCCTGATCCCCAAATGGATGTTACCCATCTCTCTAGAGCAAAGTTGTCCCGCAGAAATCTAATTCGAGCCCCACATGCAATCCACACGTGTAGTGTGGAATTTGCTAGGGGCCACCCTCGGTCAATAAAAAGAAACAGGTGAAATGAATTTTAAGACTAGATTTCATGGGACGACTGGGTGGCTCAGTTGGTTAAGCATCTGCCTTCAGCTCAGGTCATGATTCCAGGGTCCTGGGATCGAGTCCTGCATCGGGCTCCCTGCTCCGCGGGGAGTCTGCTTCTCCCTCTCTCTCTGCCCCTCCCCCTGCTTGTGCTCCCTTTCTCTCTCTCTCTCTCAAATAAATAGTCTTAAAAGAATAGATTTCATGTATCCCAAAGTATACAATATGATCATTTGCATCTGTCATCAATATGAAACAATTATTAATGAGATATTAAACATTCTATTTTTCTTTTTTTTTTTTTTACTTTTTAAAAAAGATTTTATTTATTTGACAGAGAGAGAGACAGAGTACAAGCAGGGGGAGAAGCGGGCTGCCCACTGAGCAAGGAAGGACCCTGCGATCATGACCCGAGCCGAAGGCAGACACCCAACCGACTGAGCCACCCAGGCACCCCTGCAATGTGTCTTTTTAAACATGGTTTTAATCACCAATGACTATGTCCACTTTCATTCTAGGGCCCCCCTCCTGCCATACTTCCTGCATAATTCCATCTGGCTTGCTCTCCTCTTAGCTCTAAATCCACATTTAGTTATGAATGGCAGGTGTGACAATCTGTCCTCTTCATTCCGCTTTCTGGCTGCTCTGTCCCTCAGAGGTGGTCCCTGTTCATTTCTCTCCTGATGGGTTGGGAATGGGACTGAGTGGGTGGGGACATGGTCCTAGAAGCCAAGTAGAGAATTAGAGAGGCTCAGAAACTTCCGGAAAAAGACTGTGGCATCCAAGGAGCTGAAGGTCCCTACAGCATTGCAGAAGCTCCAGGGCACAGAACCAGAGTAGGCCTTGAATGCTGAGCCCCGCAGGCAGAAGATCCAACAGGCACCAACCAGGCAGGTCACTGGGAAGCCCAAATGTCCTGCCTAGCCCTGGCTGCCACCTTCACAGTTCCCATAGAAACAGCTGGAAGAGAAGGGCATATCAAATATTATTCACAATTCTTCTCCAACCTCCCCATGTTTGGGGGGGGGAAACAAACTTGAGTCTGCTTTTTAAGTGGTAATAGCACCATTGGGGCAGGGGTTCTCAAAGTGTGGTCCAGGAACCCCTAGGGGTTCCCAGAGGCATTTCAGGGGGGTCCACGAGATCAACCCTGTTTTCATAAGAGTACTAACACATTATTTGCCTTTTTCACTCTCATTCTCTCACAAGTATTCAGTGGAATTGTCCAGAGGCTACATGGGGTATGATATTGCACCTGACTGAATGCAGAAGCAGGTGCAAGGATCTAGCATCTTCTGTTGAGTCAGACATGAAGGAGATTTGCAAGAACGTAGCAATTAATTTGTCTGGGGAAAAATATAGCTATTTCAATAAAATATGTTCTTTATATGGACCTGTAACAAATATGCTACTGCTACTCTAAAACGAGTTCGTAAATAAGTATTATTTTAATTTCTCAGTGGAAATTCCTCATACGGGAAATAGCAACAGATAGAACCCACATAAACAAAAGCTCTTTGGGCGGTCCTTGATCATTTTCAGTAATTTAAGGGGTCCTGAGACCAAAGAGTTCGAGAACCACTATGTTAGAGACACAACACAATGTCCCTGGACGTCCCCCAGATAAGAAAAAGATTATCTGGGGGGCTGTTTTTCTCCAGTGAGTTATAATTGAATCACAGAGTGAAGTTCATTGCCGGGTTTGTCCCCACTCCTCTGTCTTTCTGTTCCCCTCTCTCCAGCCTGGTTGTCAAGGAAACCATATCAAAGCATCCTCCACAAAAAAACACATTTAACTCCCTGGTGCCTGGATCATGGGGGCTGGCTTGCCTTTCAGGACGTTTATATCCAAGGAGCTGTGGACTCCTCCTGCCTCCGGGTCCTTAAAATGTCTTTGGATCCTCAGCCCTTTCCCCTATGCTTCCCCTAACCTGGGCAACCCTTTTCACTTTATATTTTTCCCATGTCCTTTTATTCTCATGTGTTCTTGCAAACCGCTCATTGCTATTTGGGGGCATCAGAGCTATATCTGGATAACTTGTTTTATTTATACATTTTAAAGATTTTATTTATTTATTTGACACAGAGAGTGAGTGGGGGAGCACAAGCAGGGGGAGTGGCAGGCAGAAGGAGACAAAGACGCAGGCTCCCCACTGAGCAGGGAGCCCGATGCGGGACTGGATCCCAGGACTCTGGGATCATGACCTGGGCCAAAGGCAGGTGCTTAATTGCCTGAGCCACCCAGGCGCCCCTGGATAACTTGTTTTAGAGTAGTTCCCTCCTTTGGTTACTCACTTGTTTAACACTTAGTGGTAATGTGTCTCAGAGTGATCCCAGTTACAGACTTCGTCTGTAATCTCACCTGCTGAGTGGGGTTGCAAGATGAGCTTTGCGCACATTTTACCTTTTTATTGTCCACTCCTCTAAGGAGAGACCCCGATTACAGTTTTAAAACAAGGCTGCAGGGGCGCCTGGGTGGCTCAGTCAGTTAAGTGTCTGCCTTCAGCTCAGGTCATGATTTTGGGGTCCTGGGATGGAGCCCTGTGTCAGGCTCCCTCCTAAGCGGGGAGTCTGCTTCTCTCTCTCCCTCTGCCTCTCCCCAATACTCATGCTCTCCCTCTCTCTCTCTATCTCAAATAAATACATAAAATCTTAAATAAAATAAAATAAAATATGGCTGCAAGTTCTGTGCCCCCTCTAGAGGTGGGGCCCACATCTTCTTTCCTTGAATCTGAACTTGGGGAAGCTCGTGACTGCCCCCACTGATAAAGTGTGGCAGGAGTAGTGCTCTGGGTCTTCCCAGGCCAGTTATAAAAGGCTTTTGCTTGAAACTCAGCTGCCCTGCTATGAGAAAGCCAAATTCACATGGACAGACCATATGAGGGCACGAAAGTCGATATCTCCTGCTAGGCCCCTAGTCTTCAAGTCACCCCAAACCAAGGCACTGGACACATGAGAGATCTAGCTTCCAGGTGATTCCAGACCTCTGATGTTGGAGTCACCTCGGCTAAGGCCCCAGACATTGGAGAGCTGAGAGAAGATGTTCCCACTGTGACCTTTTATAATTGAACCCGTGCACATAAACAGATGTTGTTTTATCCCACTAAGTTGGGGATGGTTTAGTGCACAGCAGAAAGTAACCGGCAGAGGGGCCCCTGGGTGGTTCGGTCAGTTAAGCATCTGACTCTTGATTTCAGCTCAGGTCTTGATGTCAGGGTCCTGGGATCCAGCCCCCTGTTCGGCTCCCTGCTCAGTGAGGAGTCTGCTTGTCTCCCTCTCCCTCTGCTTCTCCCCCAGCTCGTGGGCACTCACTTGCTCGCTCTCTCTCAAATAAATAGATAAATCTTTAAAAAAAAAAAAAAAGTAACTACACACCTGTCTTCATCTCTTCCCCCATACGCTGCAAAAGACGCGATGATCAATGTCCTCACACCATCCTTCCGTGCTGAATGAGACAGTCCCTGGCATGCGTGCCACAAGCAGGACTGCCAGGAGGTAGGGTCTGGGTCTTGCTAACTCTCCCAAGCCCTGCAAGTCACCTTGTGCAATGACACTCCCCGTCCACGTGCCCACCGTTAGCGCTTGAGGATTCCTGTGCCCCCAACCCCTCTCCCCAGACTGGACATGATCCAGCCTTCAAAGATTCGTTCTTTTCATGAGTGCAAAGTGGTGACTCATGGTTCTCTGACTACAAATGAGTTTGCACATCTCTTTGTTAGTTGTTGTTGTTTTTTTTTAATCCCCTAGACATCACCAAAGAGAACAAACAACAGAATGCAGGTGTAAAGGGGAGAGGGTCTGCCTGGCTGTCCCAGGAGGGGGAACGGTGGGGACATTCCTGGTCCCCTGGTGGGGGTGACAATGGGAGAAGGGGTTGACAACAGATGGGCACAGCTGCAGTAGATAGAGTGGTATTTGGATTGGGGCTGCCTAGGCTCCCTCCCACCCCCTCCTTCCCTAACCTTTCACTGCCCCTGGTTATCTTGGGCTGGTTCCTGACCTCTTAGTGCCTCCAGTTATGTACCTGCAAATGAGGATCGTGTTTTCTTAGCGTCCTCAGGAAGACGGAAGAGGTGGGGAACCCAGGGGCCACAGCTCAAGGAAGCTGACACCCCCTCCCTGCTCACGGGGGCCGGGGGGAGCTTTGTCTACTGTGCCTGGAGTCCCCACTCTTCCCTTCCCACCCCTGTAGGACCTGGTACTTCCCCAAGAGGGAGCAGAGCGTTGAGGGAGGGAGTCCCAGGCTGGGCACTGCGGTCTCAGGTTGGAGCATTGGATCTATCTCGCCTGGGAACGGAAGGGGCTGGAGGTTTGGAGGTTTGTTCAGTTCAAGGTGAAGCATTAGGCTCCTGCCAGCCCACGTCACAATCACACTAACACCACTAACTCACACACACACACACACACACACAGACCAACACACTTGCAAAACTACCTGCACATCTCACACACACATCACACGCACCTGCTCACACGCACAGAGACTGACATTGACACACGCTTGGACTGAGGCACTCTATTCCCCCCCCCCACACACACACAGACCCACACCCACATGCACACACACACACACGCACACACACACTTGCGCACACCTGGAGACATACACAGAGACCCACTCACCAACACCGAGAGACCTGCCCCCCCCCGTACCCACCGAGAGCCACAGCCACCCTCACACACAGCACTAACAACACAGATCCGCTCCGGACCCCGGAGCCCCATGGAGAAGCACCCACACCCACATCTACGGGCATGTAAACAAAAGCACTGACCTTATGCGGAGACCCCTGGACATGCATCCAGAGACCCGGGGTCCGCTACCTCTCACCCCCCTGTGGGAGCTGGAAGGTCTTTCTGCCCATGCAGGGACAGAGCCCACCCCAAGTGGCCTACCAGACTCTCCCTCAGACCCACCAGAGCTGACAGGAACTCGCCCCGGGGAAGCAGGGAGCACGGACCCTTGGCCCAAAGGGGCGCCACTGCCAGCTGGAGCTCTGCTTGGGCATTGGAGACCTGGGCCAGGTCTGGAGGTGTGTGTTGGGGAGCCCCATCAGCCTGACTACCAGACTGGGAATAAGGGGGCTCCTCCCTCAAACTAGGATGGGGTGGGGCCCTGGTGCCTCTCTCCCGCTCCAGCCCACAGGTGCTCCACCCCATCCCCAGCCTCCTCCCTGGGTCCAGCCCCACTCCCGCCTTCAGAGATTCATCCATCCGCCATTCATCCTCCACAAGACATCATGAACTTGACCCTGCCTCTCCCCTTCTCTGAACCTTTCTATGGCTCCCCTGCCCTCGGGAGGAAGCACAAGCCCCTCACGGTGGCCCATGAGCACACTGTGGTGCCAGCCTCCTCCCCGGGCATCTTTCCAGCCTGGGGCACGTGGCTCCCGCGTTGAGCTCTGCTCCGGAGGGATTCCTGGGTTCCCCCACTCCCTACCGCCCCCCCCCCCCGCACTGGACTGTGAACCCCAGGAGGACAGGGCCTGGGCTGTCTCAGTCATTTCTGGGCCTCCAGCTAGGCGGGAGCAGGTCCTGTGGGAGTGTGTGTGGAAGGAAGATAGGAACGAAAGCCGGGAGAATGGAAGGGAGGGAGGAAGAGAAGAAGAGGAGGAGGAAGGATCTCTAAAACTCTTGGCTCCATCTTTCTTCCCTGAGCTGTCTCCCTGTGCCCACCAGAGGGCGCCCTAATCCAACAAATCCCTCAGGCAGCGCCCCAGCCTCTCCTGCAGACAAAAACAATTAGAGGAGGAGGATTATTGCCAATTACCGTTACTTAAAGCCCTACTGCCTTAGGGGCTAAAGCAACTCCGAGTAGCTTATAAAGGAGGAAAGTGAGGCTCAGAGATGTTGTTTAACTCTCCCAGTGTCCCACAGCACCTAAACTGTAGAGAAGCTCCCAGCTCTCGGGACCCAACAAAGCCTTCTGCTCCTTGGTCACATCCACAAGTCCCCATGGGCCTGGCCCTGACATTGCCCCCACTCAGCCACACTCCTCTCCCCTGAAAATCCAGGCCTTTCCCTGAAAGTATCATGTCCCTATGCAATCAGGGCTCTGAGCTTCATGAGTTAGGGCCTAGCTCAGTCAACACCATCCCCAGCGACCTGCACAGGTGGATCCCAGAACAGATACTACAGGGTAGAGAGACACTGAATGAATGATTTCCCCAGGTGGGAGTGACTTCAGTGAGTACCTAAATGGGTGAATGCTCTTCCCCCAACCAGGGATCTAGAGATTCTCCCCCAAAACACCCCCCAGGCAAGGAGAGGTCCCATCCTTCCTTTTGGGCTCACCCCAATCCAGGTACAGTGAATCTCACTACTCACCTCCATTGCTCTTTGGGGAGCCCCCTCCCCGACCTCTGACCAGGTGGGGGTCCTCACACACCCAAGCCTGGCCAATCAGAGCACTCACTCCCTCTCCAGTCACTCCAGCCACTGTGATTGCCGGCAGGACTTCCAGCTCCAAGACTGGGCCAGGACTAACAGGGACAAGGAAAGGGTCTTCCTGATTTCTCAGACCCAGCACCACCACTTGCCGTAAGTTCCTTTCTTGCTTGCTTGCTTTCTTGCTTGCTTGCTTTCTTTCTTTCCTTTCTTTCGTTTTTTTTTTAAGATTTATTTATTTATTTGGGGGTGCAGAGGGAGAGGGAGAGAAGCAGACTCCCCACTGAGCATGGACCCTGACTACATGGGGCCCCATCTCACAACCCTGAGATCATGACCTGAGCCGAAATCAAGATTCGGACGCTCAACCGACTGAGCCATCCAGGCGTCCCTTGCCATAGGTTCTTGGGGCTTCTCGCCTCGCTCCGGGGACCCCAGGTCTCATACCAACAGGGGGCCAGTAAAGGCAGTCTCACTGCCCCTCCCTCCCCAGCACCCCCATCCATAGGCAAGTTGTTAGTCAGTGTTTGCAGGACAGAACCATGCTTGGGCAGACAGCTCAGCCACCAGGTAGGCTGAGAAGAAAGAAATCACTGATTTGGGGGCACCTGGGTGGCTCAGGTCCTGATCCCAGGGTCCTGGGATCGAGCCCCGCACGGAGCCCCGCAACAGGCTCCCTGCTCAGCAGGGAGTCTGTTTCTCCCTCTCCCTCTGCCTGCAGTTCTCTCTGCTGGACCAGAGTAACCCCCCATTAAAGCCTGGTTCCCTGAGATGGGTCCCAGGTTAGTGAGACTGAGTTCTCTGGGTGAGACCTGCCACCCTGAATCATGAAAGGTCCCAGTGAGCTCCTTCAAACAAATGCTCAGCCCCTGGTAACAGCCTCAAAATGGTTGCCATAGAAATCGCAATAGCCAATGGGGGAAAGAGGGCTGCCAGCGCCCAGGAGCCCAAACCTGCTGCCTACACTAGGGTTGGGAGAGACAGAGAACCGGTCAGGAGGAAGAGGAAGGGGGAGCAGGTTCACACTTGGCTGGAGCAGGAGACCTGGAGCAAGAGACCAGTGATCCTCGACCAGGAGATCCCAGCAGCTGGGGGCAGTGGTCGGGGAGAAGGGGGACCTGTTGCTCCCAGAGAGCTTCATCCTGGCTGGCCTCTCAGCCAGGCCCGCAGCAAGCCCGGCTAAAGCAGCAAGCAGACACGAAAGCCCCCTGCGGATTCGCCAACAGCCCGGGAGAGGGGGCATCAGCACAGGCTGCTGCGTCAGGCCAGAGGCACCATGGCCGTGAGCCTTTTGCGGGACTGGTGCCGGGGGCTGGATGTGGACGTGCACCGGGCCCTGCTGGTCACCGGCATCCCGGAGGGCCTGGAGCGGGCGGCCATCGAAGCCGTCTTGCAGCCGGCCTTCCTGCCCCTGGGCACGTTCAGGCTGTGGAACGCCAGGGCCGCGAGGGACCACAAGGCCAAGGCCGCCCTGGTGGAGTTTGTGCAGGACATAAATCACGCGTCCGTCCCCAGGGAGATCCCCGGCAAGGACGGGGTCTGGAGGGTTGTGTGTCAGGACCCCGCGGAGGACCCAGGAGTCCTGAGGCAGATGGGACGCCTGGTGCTGGACGAGAGGCCCTCGCAGGCCGCAGGGCCCGGGGCCGCCGGGGACACGCTCCTCTCTCGGGCGTGGGAGCCCCGGGCCCAGGGCTCAGAGCCGGCCGCCAGGAGGGCTGGCCCACCTCCCAGGCGGAGCCGCCGGGCTCGCAGAAACAGAGCCAGAGGCAAGAGGTGGGCCCCGAAGGGCCAGAAGACCGAGCGAGGGGGGCGGCGGCCCACGTGGGCCCGGCGGGAGTCGGGCGCCTCTTCCGAGGGCAGCCTGGGCATCGTGCTCCAGGAGCTGGACCCCGACGACCTGAGCGCCGACGAGGCACAGAGCGCGCTGTCCGCCACGCTGCACCAGGCCGCCCAGGAGCTCAGCAAGAAGGAGTGGGCCCTGCGGAGCGGCGCGGACGCAGGCCAGGGGCCCCGCGAGTTCTTGGCCCTGGTGACGGTGACCGACAGAGCCAAGCGGGAGCTGACGGAGAAAGGGGCGCCGGGGCCCGAGGCCGTCAGCCTCGACGGCGGCGGCGAAGGCCGGAGCCGCCGCATCCCCGACTTAGTGGCCCTGCTGGCCGTGCGAGACGCGGGCGACGAGGAGCCGGCCCGCGGCGACGCTCCCGAGAGCGAGTCGCAGCCGAACGGGGAGCCGGGAGACGAGGCGCTGGACAACCCCGAGTTTGTGGCCATTGTGGCCTATACGGACCCGTCGGACGCCTGGGCCCGCGACGAGCTGCTGAAGATCGCTTCGGTGATCGAGTCCCTGGGCTGGAGCGCCAGGAGAGACGGGACGGATGCCCTCCGCGAGGTCCTGGGCGTCCTGTCCCAGGACACCGGGGGAGCCCGCGTGAAGGTGGAGGAGGCGGGCCGCCAGCTGGACGCCCTGGTGCTGCGCAAGGCCGCGGACGGCGGGAGCCCGCGGGAGCGCATCTGCGCCCTGGCCGCGCCCGAGCCCCCGGCCCCCGGCAAGAGGGCGCGGCGTGGCCCCCCGGCGGGCTGGGGCGACGGCGAGGGCGGCCTCCTGGAGCTCGTGGCGCTGCTGGCCGCGCGGGACTCGGCGGGGCTGCTGCCGGAGGCCGGGGAGCGCGCCCGGGAAGGCGGGAGGCGGGGGCGCGCCGGGGGCCAGCTGGGCGAGCTGCTGGCGCTGTTGGCCGCCCGGGAGGGCGCGGCGGCGGCCGGGGGCCCGGAGGCGGCGGAGAGCGAGGAGTCGCAGCGCGAGCCCCGGGCGTCCGGCAAGGCGCGGGCCAAGCGGGCCCGCACGGCCTCCGGGGCGCTGGGCGAGGCGGGCGAGGCGGGCGCGGCCCCCGCCCCGTCGGGCTCCCGCAGACGCCGAGGGGGAGGCGGCGGCGGCGGGCGGGCGGTCAGTCCCGAGACGCCGGCCGAGGACCGGGCCGCGGCGCACGGGAAAAAGAAGGGGCGCGCGGGCGCGGGGGGCCACGTCCAGGCCGGCGAGGCCAGGGCTCCGCCGCCCCCCGGCTCCGAGTCGGCGGGCGGGAGGAAGGCTCGTCGCGGCGGGAGGCAGCCCCCCAAGTGCCGCTAGGGGACCCCGGAGCCGCGCGGCCGCACCCGGGGCGCTGCCCCCGCCCCCCTGCGGCGGAGGCGGCCTCCCCGCTTCTCCGCGCCCAGCCCCGCTCTGCTGCGCCGCGGGCCTCCCGCCGCCCGCCTGCCCGGCCCCTCGCAGTCCGTCCTTGGCAGGCGGCAGGAGCGATCCCCAGGGAAGAAGGAGAGAGGTGCGGGCTCCCCGGAGGCAGCAGCCCCAGGTGATGGGACGGTGTCTCGGGGCCCACCCAGGGCGCTAGGCTTTGGGCGGCGCCGGGTTAGCACCGGGGTGAGCGTGGCGGCGGCCGTGGGGCAGTGGGGAGGCCCGCCGGGCCAGAGTTCTTTCGGGCTCTCTGCGAGGCCCCCGTCGTTCCAGACACCTGCTTCTGGCCTGCGTCCCTGGCCCCCCGCCCCGGTCTCATGGGGCCTGGGGTCTGGGATGGAGCCTGGGCCACCCAGCTGGGCCGTGGGTGTCTGCGTGTAGCTGAGGCCTGAAGGCTGATCCTCCCTGCTTGGGGGAGGAGATGATATCAGAAAGAGGGGCAGCCGAAGGGCAGAGGGGGCAGCTCCTAGGGGAGGGGAGAGGTCCTCTGAGAGAGGAGGGAGGAGAGGTGGGAAGGGTGGGGGCAGGGGAGGAGGAGGAGGAGGAAGGGAAAGGGCACCAGGCCTGCCCCCCCTGGGGTGCAGCTGAGACAAGTGAGCCAGCCCCTCAAGGCCAAGGCCGGCCACCTGCTACTGTCCACAGGCTGAATCTGTCACTCAGGCTGCCCAGTGATTGCCAAAAATCTGAATTATTTGCCACCATTTTCAATCCCATAAACTCCAGATTTCTGGCTTCCCTCACTGGCAGTGCAGGGCAGCGCACCTCCCACGGGCCCGTGGTCCCCTCCCCACCCCCCGCCCCCCTCGTTGTCCCAACAGCTGTCCCCCCGTCCCGTGGGCTGACCGGCCCCTCAGCACTGGCCTTGCAGCCCCTGGCATAAGAGGATGCGGGGTCCCGGGTTCACCCTCTGAGTGAATTAGACCTCGGACGGGACCCTGAGGGGGCACCTGAGGGGCAGGGGCTGGTCCAGCCAGCGTAGGAGCTGCCCAGGGAATGGCGTTGAGAGGAAGGCAGTGTCCCCAGGAGGGAGCTGCAGCCCAGCCCCGGGTTCCCCCAGGAGCGTGGCTCAGCGCTGTGGGGGTCAGCACCTGCTGTCCCAAGTGTGGCTGCTTCCGCGGGCTGTCAGTGTCCGCGTGGTGAAGCGGACACCAGCCCTTCCTGCCCACCTCACTGTGTCCCCTCCGTAGCGCCCTGCCCCGGATGCCAAGTCCTCTTGCCGTGGGGCTGTGTGTGCCTGAGCCAGAGTCCCTGTCCCCAGGGGGTGCCAGGCCCATCGTGCCAGGAGGGCCCTCCCTCCATGTCTCCAGGAAGGCGCAGGGGCCTGGGGGCGCCCTCACAGCCCAACTGGACTGTGTGAGCCCCGCCTGGGGACACCCAGGTGCAGAAGCTGACTCAGGATGTGCTTCAGCTGTTCTAGAAGCTGCCTCCCTCAGAACCACAGGGACCTCCATGGGACAGTTCCTCAGATCACCACGGAGCAGGCTAGGGTAGGCCTGGGGCTGGAGCTGGGGAGGAAGCCCCCTCCTCCCTGTGGGGGGGTGGGTATGGCCCTGGGCTGAGTGGCCTCTGCGGCCTCCTGGGGTGGGGAGAGCCACAGAGCAGGTGTAGGCTCCTTTCCTTGGGCACTGGTTGCCTGGGACCCTTTAGTAAAGTGAGTTGAACATTCTGGCCTGGGTCTCTGTGCTCTGGACCATGGGGCAGGGGATGCCCCGCCTCCCATAACTGAAGTCCAGCCGGAACACCTGGGACTGTCCTGTCACTGATTTGCACCCCCTTTTCCGCCCTTCATCAGTGCCTGTCCCCCCCACCCTGCTCCCTGCCCCAGCATTGCCTCCCCCAGGACAAGCCTTGTCCCCACCAGGTTTCTTAGGCCCAGAGCAGGAATGTGTTTGTAATTTGGAGCCTAAGAAGCCCCACAATCAAGGCTGAGGATCCACTTGGATCCCCAATCATTGGTCTGTGCCCTAGTGGAGATTTCAGCCAGCTGTCTTCTGATGCTGGGGTCCTGGCCATCCATCCCAGTTCTAAACATTTTTATGTCACATCTGCCTCCAGCTATCTTCTCCAGAAGAAGGAGAGTTAGTAGAAAGCATTAGTCCCCTTCCCCACAATAACTGGTGGAGGAAGCCAGTAGGAAAGGGGTTTCCCTAGTCCAGGCTATCCACGCTGACATAACCTATTAATTGAGAGGTCTGAGATTGGGTGGGTGTAGAGTGGAGAGACATGCAACATTTTATTTTATTTTTTTTTAAAGATTTTATTTGTCAGAGAGAGAGAGAGCGTGTGCGCACAAGCAGGGGGAGCGGCAGAGGCAGAGGGAGAAGCAGGCTTCCCGCTGAGCAGGGTGCCCGATGCGGGGCTCGATCCCAGGACCTCGGGATCATGACCTGAGCTGAAGGCAGACATTTAACCAACTGAGCCACCCAGGCATCCCCAAGACATGCAACGTTTTAGTTTTACTTCAGTCTGTGCCTATATGGACCACCTAGAATCTTCCTTTCCCATCCTGCAATGACACCTTGGGCCCAGCCCAATCACATTTGGTGAGAGAAAAGTCCATTCAATCCTGTTTAAAATTCCCTCCTCCTTCTCTCTCCTTCTCCAGCTCTGGCCCCAGGATGTGCGGTGGGGGGCAGGGGCACATCCTCATGTCCTCCTCAGACCCCTCTTTTGGGGTCTGGCTCCCCGCCGTATTGGACTGCAAGAAAGATCTTGCAGGGAAACCCATGTCTCTGATCTGTCTGGTCAACATCATAGTCGTGGATTGGCTTTGTGGCTTTTTCAGCCACCACTGACTCCAATTTGGAGTCCAGTTGCCGATGTTCTCATGAAGCACAGGTGTGGATTCTTCGGGCATGATTAGAGATGAAGGGAAAATAGTAAAACAAGCCAACAGAATGAGGATGACAGGTCATCTATCCCCCTGGGAGGACAATCAACTTAACTCTGCTCCCAAGGTACAAAATTAACAGAGCGTATTCCCCAGAACTAAGATGGGGCACCCTATAGAGTTTGTATCGGACCCTATTGCTAGGTTGGAAATTACCCCCAAACCTAGCAGCTTAAAACAAGAAACAGTTACTATCTCCCAGTTTCTGAGGGTCGGGAATCTGGGAGCAGCTTAGCTGGGTGCTTCTGGCTCGGGGTCTCTCCTGAGGTCAGGATGTGGGCTGGGGCTGCTAACATCCGAAGGCTTGTATGGGGCCGGAGAACGTGCTTCCCAGATGGTTCATTCCCAGGGCTGTTGTCTGGAGGCCTCAGGGCCTCACCACATCGGCCTCTCCACAGGACTGCTGGAGGGTCCTCACAACATGGCAGCCAGCTTCCCCCCAAAGTGAGTGATTGCAGTGGGAGAGCAAGGAGGCCACAAAGCCTTATACAACCTGGTCTCAGGAGCCACACACTGCCATTTCTGCCACTTTCTATTTGTTAGAAGTGAGCCTCTATGGCCAGACCTCACTCGAAGGGAGGAGAATTAAGCTCCACCTCTGGAAGGGAAGATCATCAAAGAGTGTGTGGGCACATTATAAAAACACCACAGAGGGACGCCTGGGTGGCTCAGTCAGTTAAGCGTCTGACTCTTGATCTTAGCTCAAGTCTTGATCTCAGGGTCATGAGTTCAAGCCCCGTGTTGCACTCCATGCTGGACGTGGAGCCTACTTGAAAAACAAAACAAAACACCACAGAGATCTTTTTCATTCCTGGCTCATTTTCTGCCTAACTCATAAAAATTAAACCACACATGCGTCAGGGGAGAAATTGCTCCCTCAGATGTTCCTGAAAGAGCGATGGGCTAGCTGATTTTTCTCCATTCTCCATCCTAGCCCGTGCTCATGCATAAGGATTGGGCTTAGGGCTAAGAGGTAAAAGGTGTGTAATGGGCTCATGGGCAAATTCCTCCTTCTCTGAATAGCACCTTCTGCCTATGTAGGAATCTACAGTTTCTGCCCTGTCTAGATCTAGGAAACAATGAGACAGGTAGTGAAATTACAGTAGAGAATTATTACCAGGCAAAGGAAGCCCAGTGCACCATTAAGATTTTCTGGGACAAGTCACAGAATTTTCGGCTAATAGTGGCTCAAAAGTAGCAAGAAAGCCAAGCATTGGAAGTTGCTGGGGTTGATTTAGCAGCTCAACAATGTCAGTTCCAGAGTCTGCAACTTTCCCTGGCCTCTCCTCGTTGTCACAAGATGGCTGCAGCCACTCCAGACATCATATTCACACACCACATTCAAAGACAGGAAGCAGGGGAAAGCAGAAAGCAGGAAATTTCTCTTTGTTAAGGGTGGGAACGCCTTCTCCCAGAATTCGTCAGCAGACCTCCTTTCATATCTCTTTGGCCTGTACTGAGGCACATGCGTAACCCTGACCAGGATGGGGCTGATTAAGGTCAAGGAAGCTCTGTCTTACCCTTGAACAAAATCTAGGTTCTGTTAAGGAGGAATAGGGGTGGGGAATAGCTTTGTGGGCAGGCACTAAACAGTATTTCATACGTGTCTGGTTATCTATAGTTGCACGACAAACTGCCCCAGAACTTAGTGCTTAAATCAACATTTGTTGGGGCGCCTGGGTGGCTCAGCCAGTTGGGCATCTGCCTTCAGCTCAGGTCATGATCTCAGCATCCTGGGATCGAGCCCTGCACCCGGCTCTCCACTCAGCAGGGAGTCTGCTTCTCCCTCTCACTCTCTTTCTCTCTCAAATAGATAAATAAAATCTTTAAATTTTTTAAAAAAATCAACACTTGTTTTGCACACAAATGTAATCGGGGCAGGACTCAACAGCAGCACTCATCTCTTCTCCATGTGGGGGTGCCTCTACTGAGAGCCAAGGATCCTTTTCTAAGACCCACATGGTTGGCAAGATGGGGATAGCCCGACCTCACGGGACCTCATATAATGGAGCTACTAGGATCTCCATCTTATTGAGGCACTGAGAAGTTTGGAGGATCCCCCAACCTCACACAATGGGCGTGTGTCAGAGCCGGGCTTTGAACCTCAATCTCCTGGATTCCCAAGACTTCCTCATCAAGGAAGCTCAGTAATCCCCAGCCCTCGGGATGTACCTGCCCCCTCCGGAACACATTACGACGAACGTGAGTGAGCGTGTGGTTGCCTAGGAAACAGCTCTGAATCTGTTCCAGTTTATAGAATTGAGGGGCATCCGTCGCTGACTTGTATACAGAGTTAGCAACAAGTTACTTGCCACCTGCTGGAGATGGTGGGGTGTGGGGCAGCCTGGGTTTCCCAACTCCCTCCTGGCTTTGAAGGCCCTGACCACAGGAGTCGACGCTGGACAATCACCCTGACATCTCAGTGGCTCTCGGCAACACAGGTTGATTTTTCACACCTATTATTACACGTCTTTTTGATTCTAGAAGCCAAAGGGGCAGCTCCCATTGGAATATGTTCTTCTGGTGGTTTGCGGGACAAGGGCCAGACCTCGAGGTGGTTCTTGTCGCTTCTACTCCGACAAGGCACTCAGCACATTGCCCTCGCACGACCGACCGTGGGCCAAGGCAAGTCACAAACCGCCTTGATGTTTTGGGGTGGCGGCGCCTGCTTCCCCCACAGGAGATACCAACAGCAGCGACTTGGCCACACTCAGGAATGCGTATCCTCCTTAGAAAGGCAGGGAACGCAACGGTAGAATAATCTAACCCACCATCGCCTCACAGCAAAAGGCAAAACCACTTTTCTCGTGACTTTCCAGGTCTTGTCTCCCCCACTAGACTGTGTTTGCACCAAGGTTTGGGATCAGACGGTCCTCGAATGAGGACATTATCTCAACCGCCTCTTTAAACACCCTCTCTCCAAATACAGTCACATCCGGAGGTCCTGGGGGTTAGGACTTCAACGTATGAATTTGCAGGGAGATGCAATTCAGATGCCCATAACAATGGGAAACTCTGAACTGGACACAGTGCAAACACAGGGTTTCCCCTGGCAGGTGGGGGGAAGGTTCTGGTTAGGTTTCAGGAATGTAGGGTCCATATAAATAGTGACCAGTGTCCGATGTGTTCACAGTGTGGACCACCCCCAACCCCCGTGCCTAGAACTGTGCCTAGCACAGAGGGAAAAATACATGTTAGCTGAATGAATACATGAATGAATGGGAAGCTCGCCTACAAGAAGACACTTTGACCCCACTGGTTTCTGCACTGATCCCTTCTGGAATGTTAGCTCTTTATCCTGAGGCCATAGTGCCTATGAATCTTGTTTCAAATGTTTGTGATGAGAAATTGTATTTAATCATTGCACATTTTTTTTAAGATTTTATTTCTTAAGTAATCTCGGCACCCAACCTGGGACTCGAACTCACAATCCCGAGATCCAGAGTCCTGCGCTCTACCGGCTGAGCTAACCAGGCGCCCTGATCGTTGCACATTTTTAATAGGAAGCAGAAGTTATTGCTGAAGCTGGAAATATTTTTTTTAAGATTTTATTTATTTATTTGACACAGAGAGAGACAGCGAGAGAGGGAACAGAAGCAGCAGGAGTCGGAGAGGGAGAAGCAGGCCTCCCACTGAGCAGGAAGCCTGATGCGGGGCTCGATCCCAGGACCCTGGGATCATGACCTGAGCCAAAGGCAGACGCTTAACGACTGAGCCACCCAGGCGCCCCTGAAACTGGTAATATTTAACGAATAAAGCATTACTAATCCTATCAGAATTAACTCACCTTATCCGGAAGTGGGAAGAATCTTCTAGAGTGAGAAACAAATCTGTGTGCTTTCACTCCTTTCATACATTTTTGTGAATAGAAGTAAACTAAGGTTATAGCAGCTTCGTTTTTAGACAGAAGGCAGAGCCGGGCATTTAGTGAGTTCTGCAGAAGGCGTAGCTGCTGTTGTTCACGAGATTATTCTCTGCATGATGATCAGAGGGATCTCTCCAGGGCACAAGGACACCTGCATTCGCCAGAGATGGGAAAAGGACTCCCCAGCGTAGGTGTTTCCTTCTCAAACTGAGTCACATCCAGGGAGGCTTGTAGAGTCCCACAGACAAGTCTTCATTGCCATATCGTGTTCTTAAATTTTTAATTCACAACATTTGGGAATCAAGAGATGCCTCACAGTAAGCCGGCACTTCTACTGAGCTGAGTCCCTTGGGGGGTGGGGGTGGGGGCCACAAAGCCTCTACTTATCAGAGTCCCTGTCTGGCCCACTTCTCCCCCTCACATCCGCTGCCTGGTCTCTGTGGATACTTGAGTTTGGGAGCCCTGCTCTAGTGTCATTTGGAAAGCAGCATGGGTCAGCCAGGGATGTTTTGGCTACAAGTTACAGAAAACCAAACCGACAGCAGGTATAAAAGATAAGGATCTTTCTTAGCTTCTTAATTAAAATTTTGGAGGAAAGAGGCTTCTGGGTTTAATTAGCAGGTCAAGTACGTTATCGAGAATCCAGAATCTGTCTATTCCTCCACTTGTTGCCCTTTGCCTTTCAGTTTGTTGCCTCATGGTCACAATATGGCTGCCAAGCCCCAGGCATCACCTTCTCACACAATGGGCAAAGAGTGGGTAGGTGGGGTGGTAACAGTCCTCTCCTCTCTTGCTTCTCCTCTCTTATCCAGTAGCAGACATATTTCCCAAAAGTGGCCAGCACACTCAGTGGTCAGAACTGGGCCACTGCCTACCTTTGGCTGCAGGGGAGTCCGGGAAAGAGGGGAGCGGGCTTTCTTCACCTCTTTTGTGTGAGGTAGTAAATGGGAGAGGAGTTGGAAGTGACAGATCAGCCAATCAACATTACCAGTGACTGAGGTGAATTCATGCCTACTGCAAAAATAATTTTTAAACACTGAGAGAGAGAGAGAGATACCCCTTCTCTCCTACAGCTGCAGTGGGAGGGATAGATACTATTTTGCATCATAAAATCCATTTAGAGAATCAGCTTCTGGGAGGAGGGAGAGGAGGGGGAAAAAAAAGAACCAGCTTCAAGAAAGTGACGGATTGAGACCATTCCCAAAACATCCGTCTTGTTCTCTGTGCAGACAATAGGCTCCCTTACCAACCTCCTCCATTCCCTGTTCATTTCAGCCTGTCCTTGGGAAGAATCTGAACAAGAGTCTGGGAGATTCTCTCAGAAATTGTTGCAATATTTGAAGAAAAATGACCTCCCCAAGAAGCCTACATTTCTGATTGGCTGTCTTCCTTGACTATTTGTTGCCATGGTGATAATGAGGGCAAATAGACTCTTTTTTTAAAGAATAAATAATGCTAGGTCTTCTCTATCAAATCGGGCAATGATCAATTCTCTTCCCGAACATGTTGAAATAAAAGCCCGAGGCTCTTCTAGATTTGTTTTTTTTTTTTTTTTAAGATTTTATTTTTATTTTATTTTTAAAGATTTTATTTATTTGACAGAGAGAGACACAGTGAGAGAGGGAACACAAGCAGGGGGAGTGGGAGAGGGAGAAGCAGGCTTCCCTCGGAGCAGGGAGCCCATGCAGGGCTCGATCCCAGAACCCTGGGATCATGACCTGAGCCAAAGGCAGATGCTTAATGACTGAGCCACCCAGACGACCCTAAGATTTTATCTATTCACTTTTGAGAAAGAGAGAGAGCCCAAGCAGGGGGAGGGTCAGAAGGAGAAGCATGCTCCCCGCTGAGTCAGATGAGGGGCTCAATCCCAGGACCCCGAGCCGAAGGCAGACGCTTGACCGACTGAGCCACCACCCAGGCACCCCTAGATGTGTTTTTTAACAAAGAAATTGAAAGTCTTTCAACTAGGGTAACAAAAGCACTTAGCACAACGTGGAGTTCGCGCTCCTGCTGATGGCAATTATTAATATTACGTCCAGCGCGCCATCTGGCGGTCAATGGGAGAACAACAGGACTGCGTCTGCGGTCGTCACCCAGTTTGCTGTGTGGACGGTTACCGCGCAGCCCTAGCAAATTAATACCACAGGTTTTGTTCCTGGTGCTCTTAGGCCGAGCCAGAACACCTGACTACTTTGACCAACAAGATATGACAGAAGTGACAGGATGCTAGTCCTGGACCTAGCTTTTAAGAGAACAAACAGCTTCCATCTTAGTCTCTTAAAGCCGTAAGAGCATCCTGCTATGAGAAGGCCCCGTGGAATCGAAGCTCCGCCCCCTGAGTGAAGAAGTCATCTGGAAAATGGATCCTCTAGCCCCAGCCACCTCAGCTCATGGCACACAGAGCGGAGAGGACCCCCAGACCAACCCTTTCCAAATTCCTCACCCACAAAATCATGAACGAGCTTAGGAAGAGAAATCATTACCGTGCTCGTTTTACAGAGGAGGAGACTGAGGTCCAGAGAGGACCACACAACTGGGAAGTGCTGGAACCAGGGTTATGAACCGGGGACTGCCTGGCCCCAAAGCCTCTGCTCTTTCCCACTACACTATTTAGGAAGAGAGACAGGCTTTGGACCAGCAGGAGTCTGACTGAGGGCAGAAGGGGCCTTCTGGGCCCTGTAGGGGCTGCCCCTCCTCTGATTGATTAGAGTAGTCTTAGAGACAGAGTTTCTACAGAACAGAGTTTCTCCCACTCACGCCGATTTGTCCATGCCAAGGGAGTTTATGTAGGAGAGAGAAAGCTGAAGACCTGGCATCATTTTGGCCTTGCAGTTCTAAGGGCCACTTGAAGACAGGGGACATTAGGTAAGAGGGTGTCACTCTTTGAATGGTCCTTAAGGATCCAAAAGCTGGCCTTGCCGCCTTCTTCTTCTTCTTCTTCTTCTTTTTTAAGATTTTATTTATTTGAGAGAGAGAAAGCATGAGCAGGGGGGAGGGGCAGAGAGAGAGGGAGAAGCAGACTCCCCACTGAGCAAGGAGCCTGACGCGGGGCTCCATCCCAGGACCCTGAGATCATGACCTGAGCCCCCAGCAGATGGTTAACCAACTTAGCCACCCAGTCACCCCCAGAATGGGGGATTTTGAGCACCCAGCATAAGCATGCCCTTGCTGGGCTGTGTCCCAGGACAAGGAGGTGACATTACTGACCCATCCCTGCCCTGACAGATGTCACAGTCCATGTGAGGGGGAGGGGGACACTAAACAAGTATATTGGTTATCTACTCTTGCATAACAAATTACCCCATAGCTTAGAGGTTGCCTACCAAGAAGACAAGTTAAGGCCATCATCAATGTGACCAGGGCTCCATCTGGTGGGAAGGGATGGCAAACAACAGGGTCTGTGACAAGATGGGAAGTTTTACTGGTAACAATTTTGACTCCCATGGTTGTATTGCCAGAAAAAAAACACAAGATGACCAGTTAAATTTGAATTTCAAACAACAACAACAAAAATTTTTTTAGTATAAGTATGTCCCATGCAACGTTTGGGATATACTTATACTAAAACAAAACAAAACAAAACAAAACAAAAACTCCTTGAACATCCAGGGAAGGGCATCCAGGAGGCCTCTGGCAACCTAAGCCTGGAGCTCAGAGAGAGGGCTGTGTGGTACACAGAATCCTGATCCCCAAGAAATACCCACATCCTAATCCCTGGAACCCACAAATGTTACGCTCCATGGCAAGAAAAGAATGTGTGGCTATGTTTAAATTAAGGTTAGTGGAGATGGAGAGATTATTCGAGATAATCTGGGTGGGTGGGCCCATTTTCCACACGATGGAGGCAGAGAGCATAGTTAGGCAGCCAGAAGCCGGGGACTGCCAAGGCCACCACCGGAAGCCGGAAGAGGCAAGGAGCAACCCTGCCTACACTTCAACTTTGAACTTCTAACCTCCAGAACCACGAGACGCTACATTTCTGTTGTCTCAAGCCACCTGGTTTGTGACACTTTGTGCCAGGAGCCCTCGCAAACGAATCCGATAAGGAAAGAGGGGTGCGGGGTGGGGAGTAATGAAGAGAGCAGAGGTTGGAGAGGAGAGGAAGATGCTTTGCAAGTGGGGAGGCCACTGGCCGAGGAGGAAGGCAGGCGCCTCTGGAAGCTGGAAAAGGTTAACAGGTGCGTTCTCCCCTGGGGCTTCCCCAAGCAACATAGCCCTGCCAAGAGCTAAAATGAGCTCCCCGAGACCCGTGTCTGACGGCTATGTTCCAGAACTGTAAGATCATTCCTACGTGTTGGTTTAAGCTGCCCAGTTTGCAGTGATGTGTCTCAGCAGCCTCAGGAAATGAACACAGCAGGCTGAGGACAAAGGGGCAGGCGGGGAGGGGAGGTATGAGAGAGAGGAGAAGCATAGGGGTGAGTGTCATGGGGCCGCAGGGTAAAGCAGCATTAGGGCCTGGCCCTGGGGCAGCCACGTGCCATGCACAGACCACGGAAGACAAGGCACGAGACACGAAGGACAAAAGCCAGGGGCTGACACCTGTCACTCGTTAGGCTACGCAGATCTCCCACTTCACAGGGAAGGTCCCAGTGTCACCTCTGTGCTGATGGCTTCCCGTGTGGCTCTCCTGCCCAGCCCTGTCACCGGGGCCCCAAGTTCCGTTCGGCTTCAGTTACACTTACATGGAACCCATAGGTGGCAGTTTCCAAAGGTATAACCAAGAGAGGTGAATAGAGAGACTGGGGACACAGTGTCTCCCAGTGCCTTGTGATTCATGTGCCAGTTCAACTGTGAAAATGGAAAATCCACAAGAGCGAGCCCTTGTCTGCTTTGCTCACCTCTGGGTTCCCAGAGCCTAGAACCGTGGGTCTCAAAAGTTGGTGGTTACGCCAAGAGACATTTGACAATGAGAGTGTTCTGGTTGTCATGGCTGGGGTCAAGGGCAGGGCTACTGTCATCTAGTGGGGGGAAGCCAGGGATGATGCTTCGCGTCCACACACACACACTAAAGAATAATCCCGCCGTATGGTAGGCAGACCAACAGCCCCCACAGATGTCCAAGTCCTGGTCCCCAGAACCTATGAATGTGTTAGGTGACATGGCAGAGGGGGGGCTGAGGTTGCAGATGAAATGAAGGCCTGTTGAATCAACTGACCTTAAGATACAGGGGCTGTCCTGGATCCCCCGAGTCTGCCCAGTATAATCTCAGTGGAAAGAGGGAGAACCAGACGGGCAGCATGGGAAGGGCTAGGCCCATTCCTGTTGCTTTGAGGATGCTGGAAGGGACCATGGGCCAAGGAAAGCAAGTGGGCTTCTAGAAACTGGAAAAGACAAGGAGACACATAACAGATTCTCCACTAGAGCCCCCCCAGAAAGAATACAGCCTTGCCAACACCTTGATCTTAGCTCATGAAGGCCCATTTTGGACTTCTAACCTTTAAAACTGGAAGGGAATTGGGGCGCCAGGGTAGCTCAGTTGGTTTAGAGTCTGCCTTTAGCTCAGGTTATGTTCTCGGGGTTCTGGGATGGAGCCCCTCATCTGGCTCTCTACTCAGTGGGGAGTCTGCTTCTCCCTCTCCCTCTGCCCCTCACCCTGCTTATGCTACCTTTCTCACACTCTCTCAAATAAAGTCTTTAAGAAAGAAAGAAAGAAAGAAAGAAAGAAAGAAAGAAAGAAAGAAAGAAGACAGACAGACACAAAAGACCACATAACACATTATTCCTCTTACATGATATATCCAGACTAGGCAAATCCATAGAGACAAAGTAAATTAGTGCTTGCCAAGGGCTGGGGAGGTGGGATGGGTACAGGGGTTTTGGCTGGGAGTGAAGAGAATGTTCTAGAACGAGATAGCGGTGAAGGCTGTCCAACAGTGTCCTGAATGACGCTGACCTGTAATCTTTAAAATGGTTAAAATGGTACATTTCGTGTCCTGTGTACCTCCCCACTATAAAACAAGGAAACACTAGTAATTAGCAGTCGCTCCCCACTCACCCCCAGTGCCCTCCCGCAGTCCCAGCCAACCACTAATCTACTTCCTGTCTTAACAGCAGCTTCATTTTTAACCACAGGGCAGAGCCTGGCCCTTGGTAAGTTTCTACCTAAGCTGGGGCTTCTGTTCTTGCCACAATTATCATTTGTATTCTAACCAAAGGCACCCCCCGTTCGGGGAGCTTGCAGCACCCACGGTGGCTGGAGATGGGAGGAACCCTTCCCAGCATGGGAAACTGGCTTCTCAAATCCAGTCGGATCTGGGGTTTTCTGGTTCCCTGCCTTTTCCAGTTAGAGGAAACCCCAGTGCAGCCCCTTCTGGAGGCTTCCCCTTCCAATGAAGAGCCACGTGCTGCAGCCTCATGCACCAGAGATGGCTCATAGATGAGTGTTCTTTGCCCATACAGTGTTTTATTTTATTTTATTTTTTAATTTCAAGATTGGGAGATGTCCCTAAAACGGGAAGACCTGTAACCTCCCAGTTGCTGCAAGTACTCAGCTGGGGCAGCGGTAAACGGGACATGGTTTCATCTTTCGCAAAATTGTTTCAGCAGCTCCTGGCCTCTGGAAATCACTCCCTGTTTTTATCCACCCCCCCCCCCACATCCTTTTCTCGCTCTCGCTCTGCCAGCCCTTCCAACACCATTGTGATAAATCCCCTGCATTAAATTCCCACTGTTTGAAATACCTAGAGCAGCTCCTCTTCAGACACCGTGGCTCCGCAGAACTCGACTTCCATGTGAGGAACTCTGTTCTGGGCAGAGCCCAGCTGGAAAGGGAGCAAGAGGAAGGGTGATTGTTCTGACTTCCACAATCGAGGAAGAATTCTAGGAACACAGAACATTTTTTTCAACCCTGCCCACTCAGGCTGATCTGGAACATGACTTTGTTCAGGGGTGCATAAGGGACGGTGGTAGAGGAGCTGCTGAGCCTGTGGACGGAAGAAGGGGACCCTGTGTCTTAGTCTGCTCAGGCTTCATTAACAAAATACCACAGGCTGGGGGGCTTAGATAACAGACATTTATTTTCTCACTGTTCTGGAGGCTGGAAAGTCCAAGATCAAGGCGCTAACAGATTTGGTTCCTGGTGAGGTCCCTCTTCCTGGTTTGTAGACGGCTGCCTTCTCACAGTGTGCTCATATAGCAGAGAGAGAGAGAAAAAAAACCCTGGTGTCTCTCTTCTTATAAGGACACCAATCCCATCTGGGGGTCCCTGCTCTCAGGACCGCATCTAAACCGAATTATCTCCCAAAGGCCCCACCTCCAAATACCATCACGTTGGGAGTTAGGGCTTCAACATATGAATTTGGGCGGGGTGGGAGGTGGGGCACAAACCTTCAATCCGTAACACTCAATCGGGTAGAAAGTGATAGTAATGATCATTCTTTACTCTTCGGTGTGCCATTTTCTATGGGCCAGACAGCTGATGTATACGATCTCACTGATCACGATCATGAGTCGTGTGTCAGCGATCTCTTTCTGGGGTACAAATAAGCCCAAGACTTCGTGGTTCAGAATAACAGCAGCAAGCATTTATTATATTTCTCGGGGACTGTGGGCAGGAATTCAGAAGCAGTTCATCACGGCAGCTCCGGCTCAGGGTCTCTCATGAGGCTGCGGTCAGGTGGTGGCTGAGGCTGGGACTGCCTTGAAGCTTTCTTCATCCACCTGTCTGGTGCCCGTGGCTCCTTGGTCTCTCTTCTGTCCCCATGAGGTCTCTCCAGCATGGTGGCTCAGGGTTCCCAAGGCACAAGTCCCGAGAGAGAGAGAGAGAGACCCAGGCATGGCTGTGTCACCTATTCTAACCTAGCCTCAGAAATAGAAGTCAGTCTGCAATTCCCTCAACTGCATTCTTTTTTTTTTTTTTTTAAGATTTTATTTAAAGGAGAGGGAGGGAGAGAGAGAGAAAGAGTGCGTGCGCGTGCACACACACACACACACACACACACGAGTGTGGGGGGCAGAGGGAGAGGGAGAAGCAAACTCCCTGCTGATCAGAGAGCCCGAAGCGGGGCTTGATCCCAGGACCCCAGCGTCACAATCTGAGCTGAAGGCAGACACTTAATCGACTGAGCCACCCAGGTGCCCTTCCTCCACTGCGTTCTATTCATGACAAGCAAGTCAGTAGGGCCAGCCCATATTCAAGAGCCTGGGGATATTAGAATCTGCCTTCTTACACAAGGACTATAAAGAATCTGCGAACACATTCTAAAATCCTCACAAAGAAGTGAGGATTTTTATGCCCACTTTACGGATGAGCAAACTGAGGCACAGAGCAGTGAAGTAACTTGCCAGACGTCACACAGCCTGGGATTCACATCCAAGCAGTGTGGCTCCAGGACCACGTGTCATGGCATCTCACGTTATCTGGCACCTCCACCCATGGCCACGCTGAGCGCCGCTCTTCTAAGGAGCGGTGAGGACAGTGAGGAACGACTGCATGGATGTCTATACGCGGTTGGAAGAAAATGCTCAAAAGGCTACCAGTAAAATTGAGCTCCCCTGGCCTACCTTTTTGCCTGTGATGCTAACAGGGAAATTGAGACCGAGCTCTTTAAAATGCAAGACTCGCAATTGTTAACAAAGGGAGTGTTACACAGTGACTAAAAAGTGTTTTTAACAAAAATCATCTTTAAAATGTAAAAAAGAGGTGAAGAGGTTCTCTCTTCTCTGCAGCTACACACAGACATACTATTTTGCATAATCAAGCCCATCTTAAAAAAAAAAAAAAAGCTGCCTCCTAAGGTAACAAACGGAGGACATTCCCAGGAATGGGTATCTTGTCTTCCTGTGCCGTCCCGAGGCTTGAGTCCCTGGCACCAACCTGGTCTGTTCATTTAAGACTGTCCTTGAAAGGACTATTTTGAACAAGAGAGTCTTGTGAGAGTCTCCTAGAAATTGTTGCTATCTCTTGAGAAAAATAACCTCCCGCAGAAGCCCGTAATTCTGATTGGTTGTCTTCTTTGATCATTTGTTGCCATGGTGATAACATCATCTTTCTATTATTAAAAGGAATAAATGCTTGTAGGGTTTGGGTTTTGTTTTTGTTTTTTCCCCTTGCTCTCAGTCAGAAGAGGATCGTTGCACATTTCTCCCACAAACATAATGGAAATAAAAGCCTGTGATTCTGCTCGATTTCTTATTTTTAACGAAGACATTGAGTCCCGTGTCATTGAAATAAACCGAAGCCCTGGTTCCTGAGCACAGATCTGCACAAAAGGTGCGGTAAGCTGCGCTCTTAACTTCACCAGAGCGCCCACTGGTGGGAGATGGGAGAACAACAGGGCTGGCTCTCCTAAAACACCCCTTCCCTCCCTTGGTCTCTGGGCAGCTCACCACCACCACCCACCTGGCCAGGCTTGCGGTAGAGCGCAGGGGGGACAGAGATCCCTGGGGATTTTGCAGAGAGTGGGGGAATATTCCCTCCCGCCCCCAGTACACACTACGACATTTACTGTATGCAGGGCACTGTGCTTTGTCCTCTACGCCATCCTCACTGCAACCCCTTAAGGAGGGAATTCTGACCTCTCCCCTTCCTGCAGATGAGGACTCCAAACACAGAGAGGTTAAGTCTCTTGCCCAAGGTCACACAGCCAGAAACTGGAGGAGCCATGAGTTATTTAAACCCAGGTCTCTTGGACTCTAGGCAGAGAACTTTAGCATAAACCAAGTGTGGTGGGACCCAGAGGCTTCTAATCTCAAGAGAGACTATCTGGTACCGACTGGGTTTGTCAGCAAGAGGCTCTCAACTATATATAATAGTCATGGCAAATCCTGGTTCATAGTTACTGAGCTCTTGCCTCGTGCTATGTTCTTGGCCAAGCACTTTAGAAGTATAATCTCACTAAATCCTCCTGACAAATTTAGGGAGAATTATTATCAGTGTGCCAATTTCACAGAGGAGGAGCCAGAGGGTCAGAGAGGACCATTCCATTGCTGAAGGTCTCATGACTGAGAAGTACTGGGACCAGGGTTATGAACTCACGTCTGCCTGGCTCCAAAGTCTCTACTCTTCTGCAAAACACTGTTTAGGAAGAGAGGCAGGATTTGGATGTGAGGTTGGCCCTGACTCAGTGCAGAAATGCTTTCTGGGCCCAGGCTAGGGCTGTGCAATTTTCTGATTTAGCTGCTTTGGGGGCTTTCCTCCAGTTATCTGTCACTGCATTACAAATCACCCCCAGAACCTGGTGGCTTACAACAACCGTTATTCATTTCGCTCACAAATCGGCAACTTGGAGAAGGCAGGGACAGTTCTCTGCTCCGCGTGGTGTCAGCCGGAGAGCATCAGACTCTGCTCTCAAGGTCGCGTGCTCATGCTAGCTGTCTTCTGGGCGCTGGGCTGGACCTGAGGGCTTTGGGGCTTCACCTCCTATCCACGAGGAGCCCTTCCCTCTGGCTCCTGGACCTTCCTCACAGCATGGCAGCTAGATGCCAAGAGAACAAGGCAGAAGCTCGTGGTGCTTTTATGGGTGAGCTCTAGAATCACACGGCTTCACTTCTACGTTGCTCCTCAAGGCGGCCCCCAAGGTCCACGCAGGTTCCAGAGAAGGGGACACAGACCCCACCTCTTAATGCCGGAGTTGCAAGGCTCTAGCAGAGGATGTGCGATGAGCCACATTGCTGTGGCCACCTTTGGAAAATAAAATCGGCCATACTTTTAAAGGCAGTGCTGCATAGGGGTGCCTGGCTGGCTCAGTAGGTGGAGCGTGTGACTCTTGATATCGGGGTCATGAGTTCGAGTCCCATGTTAGGTGTAGGGATTACTTAAAAGTAAAATCTTAAAAAAAAAGTCAATAAAAACTTAAAAAATAAATAAAAGCAGCGTTGGTTAGAGTGAAAGGTCCCCCTCAGTCTCTCCTTACCCATTCTGGGAGGAATATGGGAGGCTGAATCGCCTGCGTAGCCATGGCCTTGGAGCTCTAGGAGTACAAGAATCTAAGAATCGGGGGCGCCTGGGTGGTTCAGTTGGTTAAGCGTCCGATTCTTGATTTCGGCTCAGGTCATGATCTCAGAGTTGTGGGATTGAACCCTGCGTCAGGCTCAGCGCAGAATCTGCTTGTCCCTCTCCCTCTGCTCCTCCCCCTCTGCTCATGTTCTTTCTTTCTCAAATAAATAAATAAACTCTTTTTTATTTATTTTATTTATTTAATTGATTAATTTATTTTTTAAAGATTTTATTTGTTTATTTGACAGTGAGAGAGACAGAGCAGGAACACAAGCAGGGGGAGTGGGAGAAGGAGAAGCAGGCTTCCCACCAAGCAGGGAGCCCGAATGTGGGGCTCCATCCCAGGCCCCTGGGATCATGACCTGAGCCAAAGGCAGACGCTTAACGACTGAGCCACCCAGGAGCCCCAATAAAATCTTTTTTTAAAAAAAGAATCTAAGAATTGTTTTGGGGACAGAAAGTGTCATTTGGGGAGAGGGTATCTCTTTGGGGGAGGGTATTTAAGGATCCCTAGGTTGGACCTGCCTTTTATTGGGTGACTTACCAAAGACCTCTGGATAACTCAGTGGGTAATTCTGGAGGCAGAATAGCACCAAGCCCAAGGTCTCGGCCTTCAGGGCCAAACAGGCCAGCATCCAAAATCCCAGCTTTGTCACCATCTGTGTATCCTTGGTCCATTGTAACCTCAGTTTCCTCATCTGCAAAATGGGAATCAAAAGAATATCCAGTGGAGAGGGAGGGGAGTCAGGTGAAGCCTGCAGAACCAGGTGTATGGACCAGAGCAGGATCGGGAACAAGACCCAGAATCGGTGTGGCTGGCAGGTGCCTCAGGCCCTCTGTGGCCGGCGTCTATTTCCATCAGTGCCAGAGCCACTCCCTGCCCCTGTGGGCTCACAGCTGCTACAACTGGGTCACCCAGGCTCACAGTCCCCATCCCCATCAGAACTGCCCACAAGCTGGGACTGGCACAATGTGAATGGAATAAACCACATCAGTATAACCCAGAACAACACATGCCCCAAGGCGGAACACGCAGTGAGCTCACCGAGTACAAAGCCGATTGCTGAGAGAGCTGGTGCCTGTGACATCCTTTCTATTTTTTTTTTTTAAGATTTTATTTATTTACTTGACAGAGAGAGACACAGCGAGAGAGGGAACACAAGCAGGGGGAGTGAGAGAGGGAGAAGCAGGCTTCCCGCGGAGCAGGGAGCCCGATGCGGGGCTCGATCCCAGGACCCTGAGATCATGACCTGAGCCAAAGGTAGACGTTTATCCCACTGAGCCACGCAGGCGTCCCTGTGACACCCTTTCTAGAAAGGAATAGCAGGTAGCGGAAATCCGTGCAAACGGTCTTGTGCACGGCAGCCTAAGGGTCACAGACCTGCATGGGGAACCCTGGAGATATCTTCACTGGACATAGTCCCTGCCTCTTGTGCTCGGGAAGAGAGGGTCATAAAGGGATTGAGATTAGGTTGTCCTACATTTCTGAGTGAAAAAGATATGATGAGGGTTACGATTTACATAAAGACAGAAAGGCACTAATGAGAGCCCTGACTCTGAAGAGCTCTGCACATCTGAGGATCCTGGGGTTTAGACTGGCTGGTTCTAGAGCAGCAGTCTGTGCAAAAATGAAGTCCTCTGAAGTTAGTAGATGAAGGTTTGGTGAGAACTGATAGGTACACAGTGTTGGAGCATCTCCCCACAGATTCCTTGTTAATTCCAAAAGGAAAAAGACTAACTTCACAGAGAGAAACGTCACCATCACCAGTAACAGGACAAACTGATAAGATGCATTGAGGACACAGAGTTATTTCTAGGATATTTCTTTAAAAAAAAAAAAAAGTATCAGCTGAATCTGGTCATGAGAAAACATCAGGCAAACCCCAATTGATGGACATGCTACAAAGTAACTGACATAACATTTTCAAAACTGTCAATTTCATAAAACACAAAAACTGAGGAACTGCTCGAAACTAAAGCAATGTGGCAGTTAAATGGAATAGGTGATGCTGGTTGGAGAAAGAAAGAAAAAGAAAGAAAGAAAGAAAGAAAGAAAGAAAGAAAGAAAGAAAGAAAGAAAGAAAGAAATAGAGGGAGAAAGAGAGGGAGAAAGAGAGGGAGAGAGGGAGAGGGAGGGAGGAAGGGAGGAAGGAAGAGAGGAAGGAAGGAAGGAAGGAAGGAAGGAAGGAAGGAAGAGGGAGAGAGAGAGGAAGGAAGGAAGGAAGGAAGGAAGGAAGGAAGGAAGGAAGGAAGGAAGGAAGGAAGGAAGGAAGGAAGGAAGAAGGAAAATGTTTCTTTTCCTATAAAGGACAGTGTTGGCACAATTGGCAAGCTTTGAAGAGGCCTGTAGCTTAGATCATTGTATCAATGTTGAAGTTTCTGATTTTGATCATTGTACTGTGATTCGATAGGTCTTTGTTCTTAGGAAATTCACATTTAAGTATCTAGAGGCAAAGTGGCCATGAGGTCGCCAACTTATTCTCAAATGATTCAGAAAAAAATCTTTTAAGATTTTATTTATTTATTTATTTGAGAGAGAGAGGGGTGGGGGAGAGCACAGAGGGAGAGGGAGAGGGAGAGGAAGAGGGAGAAGCAGGCTCCCCGCTGAGCAGGCAGCCTGATGCGGGGCTCGATCCCAGGACCCTGGGATCATGACCTGAGCTGAAGGTAGACGCTTAACCGACTGAGCCACCCAGGCGCCCCCAGAAAATGTTATATGTAAACATATATATGGATAATAGTGCCTTATCTAATCAGTTCTCAGCTACTCATTTTAGCATTCTGGCTGTGGCAAAGAATATTCGACATTCATCAAATCTCATTTCCTCTTCTTGGGTAAACAGCTAGTTATGTTCCCCAGCCTCTCGCAGTTACATCTGGCCACGGAGCTGGGTTCTGGCCCATGGACTGCAATTAAAACACATGCTCTGCATCCGGGACAATTCACCCACATGGTCCTCGATGTTCTTTCTTCCCCCAAGTTCTGGCTGGACAATGGATCCAGAAGAGAATTCTGAGTGTGCAGGGGACAACAGAACCAGAAGAGAAAAGGAAACTGGGTCCCTGAAGGCTATCTGCATAAAAGGAAGTAACACATTACACATTGTGTGAATGAAATATACACATTTGCCTTGTGTGAGATTTGGGAGCTTATTTGTTACAATAGTTTACATCACTCACTGTAACTAGTGCACCTTCCTAGTGACAAGAGTAAGTGCCCTTCTTCCTCATTTTCTCTTTTCTTTTTGTTTTTTTTTAAGATTTTATTATTTATTTGTGAGAGAAAGAGAGTTCGAGCAGGAGGTGGCGGGTGGGGGGGTGGACCAGAGGGGGAGAGAAAGGGACAAGCAGACTCTGCACTGAGCAGGGAGCCTGATGCAGAACTCGATCCCAGGACCCTGAGATCATGACGTGAGCAGAAACCAAGAGTCAGACGCTCAACCGACTGAGCCACCCAGGAGCCTCTCATTTTCTCCTTTCTGCCAGTGGGGAAGTTGCAACAGCTGTAGCAGCTGTTTGGATGCAGACATGGAAGCCACATGTGGAGGATGGCAGGGCCAAGCCACCAGCCCTGGATGACCTCACAGAGCAACACTAGTGCTGGATCAGCTGCAGGAAATGACTACAAGTCATTATAAGAGAAAGGTGAGGTTTGAGGAAATTGCTTTGGGAGAAAAACTTGGGAGAAAGAATAGAAATGTGTAAAGAGAAGGGGATTAAGAATGTTTTTCCATGTGATGGACAACTTACTCTCCTCTTCTTTTTCCTCCAGAATTTTCAAAGAAAAAAATCTAGACTTTTCCACATGGCAGAAATTTCCCCCACCACACACCCCTCTCGCTAAACCAGCCTTGGTTTTGTCCTGTTACTAAGTAACAGCATGCTCAAGGAAGGTGAGCTTTGCCCCAAAAACTGAACCCTGATTGGTCTGAGCCTTGCTCCTGTTTGCTAGTGATTGGTTTTAGGAGTGATCCTGTGACCCATTTTGGGCCAGTGAAACTTGAAGGGATTTGGGAGCAAGGTTTATTTTCTCTGATAAAAACAAACAAACAAACAAAAACAGAAGAGCCCTACTCCTTTTCATCCTGACTTGTGTTACTATCTTGGGAAGTAATGTCTGGAGCTATGGCAGCCACTTTGCACCATGAAGCAAAGAGCCTGAAAGTAGGAAATATTGAGGATATCAGACTAGAGGCAGAAAAAGAGTCTGGGTCCTTAGTTACATCATTGAGCTACTGACCCAGTCCTGGGCTGACCCTGCCTCCTGATCTTCTATTATATTAGATTTTTTTTTTTAAATAAAAACTTAATCTGATACAAAAATTACAGATAGGTAACCAATTGTGACCATTTAGGGATACATGGAGCAATCACAAAAATAGAATGTGAAGAGGTAGAGTTAGAAAAACAATCATCAGGGGCGCCTGGGTGGCTCAGGCATTAAGCGTCCCAGGGTCCTGGGATCAAGCCCCGCATCGGGCTCCCTGCTCAGCAGGAAGCCTGCTCCTCCCTCTCCCACTCCCCCTGCTTGTGTTCCCTCTCTCACTGTGTCTCTCTCTGTCAAACAAAAAAAATCTTAAAAAAAAAAAAAAAAAAACCAATCATCAGTAGCAAAGAGCACCTCAGAGCCCAGATCTGGTTTCTAACATTCTCCAATAAAAGGAGGCTCCTTGGAGAAATGGCTGATTCTAGGACTGCAGCACGAAATGTACAAAGTGAGCCTGGGTAATCTTATAGTGCCAGAAAGTAAAAATGTGCCAACACACACACACACACACACACACACACACACACACACGATGAGTGGATGCCAAAGGGACACAGAAGGCAACTGAAAGAGCTCCCAGTAGTCAAAGCTGGAACAATCTGAGCAAGAAAATAAATAATGTAGTATTGTATTATAAGACATAGTATAAAATAAATATCCACAAGTCCACAGTGATATAAATAAAATGATTGAATAAGTAAACAAATAGGGGAGAATGTACAGATTTCTTGGGTGGACTATATGTTCCAAAAATGTATGTAGATATTACCCTCTCAAGGAGATGGAGCATAACTCTCTACTTCTTAAGTATAGACTATGCAGAGTGACTTCCTTCCAAAGAGTACAGTGTGGGGAGGGAGGGGAGAAACAGTAACTTTATAGGGGAGAAATCTGATGAACAACGATGTCAGCCAGGTGCTCATCAATAGTGATAAATCATGTACCCTTCTTATGATGTGATGAGAATGACCGTAATCCCAGTCTCATCATGAGAAACATCAGAAAACACCAACAGAGGGCTGTTCTACAAAAGGCCTGACCAGTACTCCTCAAAACCATCAAGGTAATCAAATCCAAGAAAATCTGAGACACTGCCACGCCCAGAGGAGATTAATGACATGATGAGTAAAAGTGATGTGATCCTGGAACAGAAAAAGGACATGAGATAAATGCCAAAAACTGGATTTTGGTTAATAATAATATATCAATATTGGTTCATTACTTGTGACAAATGTACCATACTCATGTAAAATCAATAACAGGGGAAACTGGGTGTGGGGTATATGGGAACTCTCTGTACTCTTTGCAACCTTTCTGTAATCCAAAACTATCTTAAAATACAAAGCTTTTAAAAATACAGAGGAAAGGGGCGCCTGGGTGGCTCAGTCCTTAAGTGTCTGCCTTTGGCTCAGGTCATGATCCCAGGGTCCTGGGATCGAACCTTGCATCGGGCTCCCTGCTCAGTGGGAAGCCTGCTTCTCCCTCTCACTCTCCCCCTGCTTGTGTTCCTTCTCTCGCTGTGTCACTCTCTGTCAAATAAATAAAGTCTTTAAAAAAAAAATACAGAGGAAAGAATGGGATACTAAAAAATACACAGTTAACCTAAAAGAAGACAAGAAAATAGGAACAAATAGCAGATGGATCAAATAGAAAGTGCACAGCAAGATGGCAAACTTCAAACCGTGATTAATCACATTAAATATAAATGAACTAAACACTCTGATCAAAATACAGAGATTGTCAGGCTGGACAAAAAAGCAAGACCCAACTATATGCTGTCCACAAGAAACACACTCTATATATAAAGATAGAGTCACATCAAAAGTAAAAGGGTAGAAAAAAATATACCATGCAAACAGAAAATATAGGAACCTAGAGTGTTCATACTGAGATCAGACCAACTAGACTTCAAAACAAGGAATAATATCAAAAATAAAGAAGATCACTTCATACTTATGAAATCATTTGTCAGGAAGACATAACAATCATAAATGTAGATGTACCAAATAACAGGGTTTCAAGATACATGAAGCAAAATTTGACAGGTGTAGACGGGAAAATAGACAAATTCACAATTACAGTTGGAAGTGTTAACACTGCTTTCTCAGTAGTTGCTAGAATAAGTAGGCAAAAAACAGTAAAGACATAGAAGACTTGAGCAACACTATCACCCAATTTTACATAATTGACATTTATAGACTATTCCACACAACAACCACATTCTTTCCAAGTGCTCATAGAATATTAACCAATATATACCATATATTGGTGGCCCATAAAACAAGTCTCAATAAAGTTCAAAGGACTGAAAAGTATATTCTCTGATCATCATGGAATTAAATTAGAAATCAATGACAAGATACATGGGAAAACCCCAAATATTTGAAAATTACACACAATAATAAATAATCTAGAGACCAAAGAAGAAATCACAAGGGAAATTAGGAAGCGTCTTGAACTCAATAAAACTAAAATGCAACATGCCAAAATTTGGGGGATGCAACTAAAGCAGTGCTTAGAGGGAAATATAATTTTAAATGCTTATCTTAGACAAAAACCTACCGTGGATTGGAAGTATAATGTAGTAGTTATGAGCATGGAACCTGAAACCAGTCTGTTTGGTTCATATACTGTTTCTATTACTACCTAGCTGTATGACCTTAAGCAAATAACTTCTCTGTGCCTCAGTTTCTTCATCTTTGGGACGGAGATTATAAATGTATTATAACAGTACCTACCTCAGAGCAGTGCTGACAATAGAAATATAATGCAAGCCACATGTATTGTATTAGGTATTCTAGGACTCACATTAAAAAAGTAAAACAAAATACATGAAAGTCAATGTAATAATATATCTTATTTAACCCAATATGTTCAAGATAATATATTTTCATTATGTAGCAGTAGCCCCATTTCAAGAGATCAATGACTAGGTGTGGCTAGTGGCTACCATATTGGACACAGACCTCTAAAGTACTTGAACAGTCCTGGGCACATCGGAAATGCTTTATGTGTTTGTCAAATAAGTATCAAGAAAGATGGGGTGCCTGGCTGGCTCAGTTGGAGGAGCATGGGACTCTTGATCTTGGGGTTGTGAATTCGAGCCTCATGTTGGGTATAGCGATTACTTAAAAATCAGACCTTCAAAAAAATAAATAAAAACAAAAATTCCCCTTCCCCTACTTTAAAAAAAAAAAAAAGACTAGTTCTTATTATGAACCTCATTCAAAAAAGCTTGAAAGTGACTGATCGGGATACATATAAGAGTAGAATTGCTAGGTTTTAGCAAATGTGCACCGTTGACTTGCTTATAGAGATTGCCAAATGGCTCTCTGTTACCAAGACCATGGTATGGTCATCAAATTCTGCTTCCCGTGTCTTCTTCTGGAGCACGTGAGAAAACATACTTCCCCATCCCCCAACAGTCACATGGGACCACGTAGCTAGTTCTGGACAATGACATGTGAGCTGAATCAAGAGGTGTCACTCCCAGACTGAGTCCATGAAAACTCCCCAGGAGATTCTCTGATCTCCCTTTTCCCCAGCTGCGGCAGCCTAGAGACCTTGGGGGGAGATGAAAGAGCCCAGGTTAGCGAATCACCACGTGGAGGACAGCTGTCCTGCAAAGCAGCTGAGACCCACAGTAGACTGCGTGAGAAAGAAACTTTAATTGTGTTAACTGAGATTTTGCAGTTCTTACTGCACTATAGCCTAGTCCAATCTAACTGATACACTCACTAGAGTGATTCTATCAACATATACTCCCACCAACAGTGTAGGAGAGTTTCCATCTCCTCGTTTTTCTTTATTTATTCAAAACACGTTTAAGCACGTACTACATTCCTGGCTTTAGTTTGGACACTGCAGATAACAGTGAGCACAAAAGACAGGAAGATCGAACCTCATGGAGCTTAAATGACAGTGGAAGATTCAAACTATAAAAAGAATTACATTATCTCATATTTGAGAAGGTGGTCACTCCTATGAAAAGCCATAAAGCCAGGTAAAGGGGATTGGGAGCGTTGGGTTACAATTTTATTTATTTTTCTTTTTTTTTCTCCCCCTCCCCGCGTTGGGTTACAATCAAGATCCTGAGATCAAGAGTCACATGCTGTACTGACTGAGCCAGCCAGGAGCTCTGAGAATGTGTCATTTGAATAAGGAAAGGTGATGCTAAGGAAAAGTGAAGCCCTGTGGCTATTGTGAGAAGAACATCTCAAGAAGAGGAAAGAATACAAAAGCCCTGAGGCAGAAGCCAGACATAAATATTCAAGGAACAGCAAAGAGGCTGGTGTGGCTGGAACAAAGAGAGTGAGGGGGAAAGCACAGGCAGGTGAGGTCAGAGAAATCACAGGGTCACCAGATTGTGGTGTGGGTCCCTTGGACTCAGTGTGAAAATCAATAAAAGGAAACCTCATTTAAAATGAGGTTGGGAGGGGCGCCTGGGTGGCTCAGTCCTTGAGCATCTGCCTTCGGCTCAGGTCATGATCCCAGGGTGCTGGGATCCAGCCCCGCATCAGGCTTCCTGCTCAGTGGGAAGCCTGCTCGTCCCTCTCCCACTCCCCCTGCTTGTGTTCCCTCTCTCGCTGTGTCTCTCTCTGTCAAATAAATAAATGAAATCTTAAAAATAAAGTAAAATAAAATAAAATGAGGTCGGGAGGCCGGAAGGGGGAGCTCCCACTCTCTACCATTCCAGTTGCAGACCCCAACAGGAAGAGAGTACTTTGCATTCCCAGCAGGCAGAAGCTTCCCTCACAACCCCAGCAGGGAGGAAGAAAGATTCTCTCCTGCCCAGCAACAGCCCAGCCAATGAGAGCGGTCACAACTCAGCCAATGAACAGCCTCGACACTTCAAACTCCCGGATTACTCCAATGGACCTTTGGTTTGTAACAACCCCTCGCCAACCTGCCCCCCTTCCTCTGTAAAAGAGCGCTCCTCTCCTTTGTTCACAGGATGAGCCTAAACGCAAGGAAGACTGGGGAATGTAGTTTTTATTTAGGGTGGCAATGTGCCCAGCTACACTTCTATTACTCTTGAAGAGAGGGATAATGGATCATCGAAGACAAATCCAATCTCTCTCACTGGTAGTGTAATGGTGTTTAGGAGTGTGGACTTTTCAGTCAAATTGCTTGGGTTCAAATCCTGACTCTACCTCCTTGACCACCGGCAAGCGACTTGATTCTGTTCTTGGTCAAGCCTTCATATCTCTCTGGTCTCATCTAACTCCAGTGGCAATGTAACAGTTTCATCAAATGAAAAAAAATGGAAGTAACAAATCCATAGAGAGGCTGAGAATTAAATGAGCTAATGCACACGAAGTGCTTGGAACGGTGTGTGGAACAGAGTAAGTGCTGAAAGACGTTACTTGTAGTATATTTGCTATTTCATAACCCCAAGTAATTCAGGAATTAAGATCTGCCTGGTAGAAATTCAGAGTCAAGAGAGAGACAGAGAGGAGGAGAGAGCATGAGCATGCCTTTGTTTCGCTTATTTGTTCAGCAAATGTTGACTGGGGTCCTTGGCCTTCTGTTTCATGGCCAGTGCTGATGACCAAGACAGAGTTTAGCCCAGCTCATATCCATCAGGAATTCTTTGGGTGCAAGTGATAAAAACTGAACTCAAACTAGTTTGGGATAAGAGGGAAATTTTAATAGTTTGTGTACTCGAAGTCCTGCATGATGGTGTGCAGCTGGCCTCGAGAGTACTGGAACCAGTGAAGTAAATGCCAAAGGGACTCTCACTCCATCTCTTACTTGCTTCTCCCTGGTGTCAGTTTTATTCTCTCCTCCAGAAGTGGGAAAATGGCCACAGACACTCTGGACCTATTCCTTCAAAGCCTCACCACCCATAAAGAAATTTTTTTTTTTTTTAAGATTTTATTTTTAAGTAATCTCTACACCCAACGTGGGACTTGAACTCATAACCCCAAGATCAAGAGTCATATGCTCTCCTGATTGAGCCAGCCAGGCACCCCCATAATGAAAAGGCTTCTTGCCCCCAGACTCCAGATCCAAAAACCCAGGGAAGGACTCTCATTGATTCAACCTACATTCTGTGCCAGGTGGGACATAAGGAATGGCCCAGCTTGACTCACTTGCCCATTCCTCGGCCAATGATAGGGGGATGAGGGGCGGGGCACATAAAGGAATGGCAGCTCCTATTCTAAACCAAAGAAGAAGGTTGTTTCTGAGCTCCAGTAAACAGTTTTCATTATTTTTCCTCCTACGGCTGGAACCTTGGAACGAGACGTGCAAGAATCAAGTTGGTCTAGGAGATATCAGAATGGTTGGGAAGTACGGTCTCCCCAGCGCAGCCCAACACAAGTCCGTGCATACAGGAGGCGCCCCATTAATGCTTATTGAATGAATGAATGAGTGACCTGTTCCCAGAGGCTGTCTTGTGACCGCCCCAATTTCATAGACTCTGAGCTGATCAAGCGTGAAGCGGGGGTAGGGGTCCCGCACACCTGTGGAGTGCGTCTCAGGGCGCAGACACCTGCCCCCACAGGTGGAACCTCTACTGGAAGAGCAGAACCTTGAAGACCCCGCCACCTCTTAGGGCCCAGATGGGGGCGGGGCTTCCAGACCCCAGAATTTTGGATTGCACCATCTTCCATCTGTTAGAGGGGAGAGCCGAGATAGTCCTTCTGCATCTTCCGCCAGCCCTTTACCTCTCCCTGGCCGCCAAGACGATGTATTTGCGTCTCTAACAGCCACCCAGCTTCTCCCTTCGCCTCCTTACACCTCACGGCTCCCCGCAGGCACACACTTCAAGCTTCCCCACCACCACCACGCAGTGGCTCGCCCCAGTTTGACGCATTGCAGGGAAGGCCGGACCAATCGGCACCGCGCTCTCATTTCCGCCATGGCCTGGGCCCAATAGCGGCGCGGCTCACACAGGGACGCGTCACGCGCCGCCGACCGGTGCCCCTCCGCCGGGGAGGCAAGTAGAGAGGGCGCAGGGGGGCGGAGCGCGCGGCGACGGAAAGTAGTCCCGCGGCGGGTGCGCGCGCGCGCGCGGCCGGAAGCAAAGCCCGGCTCTGTGTGGGGCGGGCGCGAGAGATCCGCGGGCGCGTCAGTGCAGAGTGGGGCGCGGAGGGATCCGCGGGAGCCGCAGTGCGGCGGCACGCGGGCAGGGCGGGGCGGGGCCGGGCGAGGCGGGGCGCGCGCGCGGCGGCCGTTGAAGGACCGTTGGGGCGGGAGGCGGCGGCGGCGGCGCGCGCTGCGGGAAGTGAGTGTGGAGGCGCGGACGCGCGGCGGAGCTCGAGCTGCAGCTGCTGCCGCCGCCGGAGGAACCTTGATCCCCGCGCTCCGGACACCCCGGCCTCGCCATGGTGAGTGAGGCTGGGGGCCGCCCAGGCTGGGGGTTCTGAGGCGGGCACGGCGGGGCAGGATTCCTGAGAGGGCAAGCGGACCCAGCATAGGGGGTGTCGGGGCCCCGGCGAGCGCCCCTGGACCGCTCTCGGCCCCCCTGTCGGGGGCATTAGAACCCCAGAGCGGGATGTTTGGATCCCAAAAGAGGGTTAGGGGCTTCAAAAGTCACTTTTAATACCAGGTGAGGTGCTTAGACCCCAAAATGGGCACCCGAGCTCTCAGAGGGGTCATCTGGACCCAGGAGGGGGCATCTGGACCCTCAGAGGGGGCGTTTGGACCCCAAAAAGGGCTTTTGGACGCAGGGTGGGGCGTTGGGTCTCTGAGGTGGGGTGTTTGGACCCCTTGGGGGGCGAGGTAAGAAGCATTGGCCGGGAAGGGGGTATTCGGGCCCTAATGAACACTTTGGATCCTAAAAGGATGCGGGGAAGGGAGATCACAGGAAGGCCAGGCTGCCGGGGCGCTCCCGAGAGGGGGCCGTGTGTAGCTGGACCTGGGTGGGGAGAGGGGCAGGGATGGGGGCGACTTCTGCAGATCAGACCCGGGAGGGGAGGGGGGGGGTGTTCTGGGAAGACCAGCATTGCAGAGGAAGGAGGAGGAGGGTGAGGTGCAAGCTTAGGGGAGGAAGAGCCAGGGGTGGGTGGCAGTGGAGGTTAGAAGATGTTCTGGGAGCCTGCAGGGACTGAAAAGGATTGGGGTCGGGGAGGTGGTTAAGAGGGAATGGCAAGACTGGTGCTTGGCAGTGGTGGGGGAGCAGGAGGCCTCGTGGTTGGTTTGGGGGGCGGCCAGAAAAGGTTCTGAGGTTACTAGTGGCTGTTGAACTAGAGAGGCTGGTTTTCATGGGAGGGGGCTGGGGCGGAGTGTTGTGTTGGGTCCTTGAGAAGGCGGGGGTAGGAGAGGAGCCTGGCTTGGGTGGTGGGAGGTGAGGTGGAAGGAGGCCTGGGGGGGGGGGGGTGGAAGGAGGAGAAAATGAATGGCAGCCAGGGTGGGCCTAGATTTGATTTGGAGGTGGATGTGGGCAGCTCCCTGGAAGTCTCCAGGGAAAGACCAGGACAAAGACTGTTCAGTCTAGATGGGGAGTGGGCTGCAGAGGCCGAAGGGAGTGGCCATACGGTCCCCCTTCCCCAGGAAGAATGGGGCTGGGCAGGAGGCACCCCGGCAGTGGGAGCAGGTGGGCGGAGTTGTTTGGGCCCCTATTGCGCACTGAAGCCGCATGAAATGGGGGTGGGGGACCAAAGTTTGGGATGCATCAAACGAGCCAGCCTTTTAAGCCTAGAATCTCACCCCCTCGCTGCCCCTTTCAGACCGAGAGAGCGGCTTTTTCCAAACAGGAGTGCTGGTTTTCTTGTGGTCTCCAGCTCCGTGCACTGTTCTGCATCTCCTCACTTGTGCCAAATGACAGTGCAGTACAGTGTGGCGTCGGTGACAATCGGACGCCTGTTCCCGGGGCCTCGGGGTGGGGGGCTGCAGAGCTTGAACAGAGAGGACCTCCAGAGGGACCCCGTCATCTGCCTGAGGGCCACTTGTTCCGTTCGGGGCCCCTCACTGGGTGCCTCTGTTAATTCGCACAGCTGGAGCTTTGAGAGAAACCCAGCAGACTAGTTCTTTCCTGCGCCCTGCCACCCACAACACTCACAGCCCCCCCAGGCTCAGCTTCGGAACCGTGCGCAGCCCTCCCCCCTGGCAAGGCCGGGGAGAACAAGCAGCCGCTGCTGTGGATCAGATCTCATACTTGCTGACACAGAGCTGGTAGCTCCGGTTGCCACTACCCCATTTTCCCCCAGTGCGACCTCGCTGAAGGGGCCCTCAAGTACTTACTGGCCGGTGCCAGGAGGCCCCCCACCTCCCACATAGGACCTGAGCTTTGGCCGCAGCTAGTTTCTCTTCCCACTTGTAATCAGCAAGGTATGGGTGGGACAAGTCCCTGGTAACCGGCCTTGGACTTTGGCCTGAGCCCTGTGGCTCCTCCTTGGCCCGGGTGAGGGGCCCTGGCCTTGGTTTCTGATCTCATCTAACACTGCTCTCTGGCGTTGGCTGGGGGCTGGGTCAGGGCAGAGAAATAATACCCTCTTCCCTCCCCCACCCCAGGGCTTTTTTTCTTGTCCGGCCCCTTGCTGGAGCCGAAGGAAGATGAGGGGTAAGGAAGGAGACCAGCTGGGTTATTTTGGAGACAATTTTGGTGAAAGCAGAAAATCTTCAGATTTGGAAAGGGAAGAAATCCCGGGAAGGGGTCCCTGGCGAGGACAGTTTCCCGGGTGATCAGTTCTGTGGGCAAGCGGCCATGCTTTGAGGGCTATAGCTCGGAGCTGGGACCTTTGCTTCTCCACCCCGGCGGGGGTGGGAGTGGAGGGGGTGGAGGAGAGGGTCCCCTAACCAGGAGGAGGCAGAGCCACGCCTGTTTGCAGCAGCCCCGCGTGGCCGTGTGGCATGCCTCCTCCGTGCCTGTCGGCCGGGAGTGGCAGCCACGGGCCTTCAGAGCCGCTCCTGGGCCTGCGGGGCCACCTGTCCCAGACCCTGATGGTGCTGCCCAAAGGGGGGAACAGTTGGGCTTCTTGCGGAGTGGGGCGGTGGGGGTGGGAAGGGCCCCGATCGGGCTGGCTCCTTCCATTCTGGGCCAGGCTGAGCAGCAGATGAAATAGCAGCCCTCCTCCCCACACTGTCCCTCTGCCCTCGGTTCTTTTCCCTCTCCCCTGGCATTGCCTGGCCTTGGTAACCAGAAGCCCATCCTGTCTTCTCGCTTTCCCCCAGCAGCTTCCTCGAGTGTCACGACCAGGCTTCTCGGCCCGTGGGAGCCAAGGGAAGCGGCCAGAGCAGGGGGCTCGTGGGCCGGAGCTGCCAGCTTGGCGTTTAGAGCCCGGCAGCCCCACGTCTTGTTTGAAGGCAATGCAGAAGCGTCTCCATTTGGCCTCCTAACCTTCCCTTTAGACTTTGGCCTTTTCCAGAATGTGCGTGTGTGGTGTTTTTCCTTCTCTACCTTCCTTCTTCCCTCCTCTCTTAGCCCTCTCTCCTCTGTCATCATCACTTCGATTTCCCCTCCCCTTCTGCCTTTTTGGGGCTTGGCCTCAAGTTCCTTTTCCCTTAGATTAAAAAAAAAAAAGAAGAAAGGTAAAGGACATCTTAGACCAGTTCTTACGTGACCGGTTCTTAGTATTTGGGACGGGGTGGGGGCGGGAGGGTCACTGCTAGCTTCCCGTGGAAGCTCTGGAACCGCTGTGCAGACAGTTTGCACTAGTTTTTTTTTTTTTTTTTTTTTTAAGATTTTATTTATTTGCGAGAGAGAGAATGAGAGACAGAGAGCATGAGAGGGAGGAGGGTCAGAGGGAGAAGCAGGCTCCTCGCTGAGCAGGGAGCCCGATGTGGGACTCGATCCCGGGACTCCAGGATCATGACCTGAGCCGAAGGCAGTCGCTTAACCAACTGAGCCACCCAGGCACCCCAGTTTGCACTAGTTTTGAGGGCGCCCTCAGCCTCAAGGCTAGAGCCCTGCCGTGGGTGTGCAGCCCCTTTCCCCTGATTGTAAGAGGGAGTAAAGGAGGGGACGGTTGTCTGGGCACCAGGCAGGGTGGTGCCCTCTTGGCAGCATTTGCCAAAACCAACGAAAATTCCTGCATTTGGGGCCTAGAGCTAAATGTTGGGACTTGCCCCCCCCCCACTCCCACTCCCCCCGCCCAGCTCCTCCGGAGGACACCAGTGCCAAAAAAGCTCGTCTGTGCCTCTCCCCTCCCCCACCCCACCCCCAAACCCCGCATGCAGCAAGGGCTGCCTGCCACCAACTGGCCAGTCCCCAGAGTGGCCAGGGCTGGAAGGGGTTAAAAACTGCAGTGAAGCTGGGGAAGCTGACTTCAGTCCTCCAGCCTTTGCCGCCATTGCTGCCGCTCACTGCGGTCCCCTCCCCGACACTGGCCCTTCCTGCCCCAAAGAAACAGAACAGAACGGTGCCCTGCGCCTGCCCTGTGGGCAGGGAGGGGCGGAGCGGCTGCCTCTGGCCTGAGCAGGGTTCTTTCGAGTACCCGGGGCAATTCAGAGCTACCAGTTAGGAGAATTCTTGCCGGCTGCGTCCAAATAGGTGACACAGAAACTAGCAAAGAGCCCCAGACATCTTCCCTCCGTCCTCCCCAAGGACTGGCCTGCTTCAGTTTGGAGCCTTCCAGAGCTGCTTGATTAGGCCTCTAGGGCAACTGCTCCCTTCACTCAGCCTCTGGGGCTCTCGGCGGCAGCAGCGACACGGAGACACGAACCCGTGCTGTGCGGGCGCAGCTGGGCTGGGGCTGGGGCAGGATGTCTCCCCACCCACTGTGGCTCCCAAGCACTGGGTCAGGATTGGAAGCCCTTGGGTCTGGGCAACTTAATTGGGCCCGTAGCAGGCAGGCCTGGGTTTCTGGTCCACTTTAGTCCCCAGCTTCCTGAATCACCAGACTTTCTCCCAGAACCTGGCTGTCCTGCAGACCCTGACCCTGGCATGCACCCCCTTTGCCCAGGTGCATGGGATGCCCTGTGGAGCCGGCCTCACCAGAGGGGGCTGGGCTGAGCAGGCAGGACGTGCGGACCATGGCTGGCGAGCCTGGTGACTGACTCTCTCCTTCTCGCTTTTCCAGGCTGACCAGCTGACTGAGGAGCAGATCGCAGGTGAGCTTGCCTACCCTCCTCCTCCTCCTGCCTTGGGAGGGCCTCTGCATCCCCAGTCAAATCTTACTCCGGCCAGAAGTGGCATCTGACAGATGAACTCATGTGGCCCCTACCTCAGTTAATGCTGGGCCTTGTGCTTAGAACGTTGGGAACCGTGGATAAGAGCACACTGCACCCCAGTGACACCAAACCCCCAGGGTCCTGAGCCAGGCATTTACCAGATGCCAAAACTCTGTTCCTCTCCTGGCCGTGGGTCATCGGGGGCCTTTCATTGCTCGGTGGCTGCAGGGTGAACCCGGCTCTCTGTCCCAGCTTCTGCCAGTTGGGCTCCAAACGTGAGCCTCCCCGTGGGGCTGCAGAGCTCCTGTCCCACTTTAGGAGCCACCCAGGAGATGGCTTGTCACTCCCACCTCTGCACTCGCCTGTGCTTTGCACTCCCCTTTGCACGTGCTCGCAGTCACTTTCCTCTGCCAGAAATGACTCTTCCCCAGCTCCTTGCACGAGCAGCTCCTTCCCATCATCTGGGCCTCCGCTCGGATGTCACCTTGGAGAGGCCTTCCCTAACTCCCCGGCCCCGACAGACGGCCTTCCTGGACCCTTGGTCCTGTCACTCTGTGTGTTTCCTTCGTAGCCTCTCTCACTGTCTGGAAGTCTTTTCTGTCTTCACCTGCTGTGTCTCCTGTCACTAGATGTGAGCTCCTTGAGTTCGGGGCTTTGTTTTTGTTGGTCCCTGCTGTACCTTCAGGGCCCGGAATACAGTAGGTGCTCTGTAAATTTTTGTTGGCCAAATAAATGAATAAAGGAATGGCTGTATATCCCCCAGTAAGCCAGAAGAAATCCTGGAATCCCATGTAATTCATTTTTGTAGCCACCTGGCCCCTCCACCCCAGAAAGGTCACCGCTACAGGAACTGTCCTGTGATTCGGTGGGCTTCTCAGTCTCCCTCTCCCAAGACCGTGAGCTGCTGAGGAGAGAAACCAGCTCTCGGTTTCTCTCCATAGTCAGGGGCAGCACAAAGCAGACAGGAGGAAGGATTCACGGAGTGGGCCCTGGGCCCCAGCAGCTGCCCCAACCCCAGCTTTGCTGTCACGTCCGACAGGCTGCGTGATAAGTATTGAATGCCCCGCATCTGAAGCGGGACGAGGCAGGAGTGGACTTGCCTTCTGTCCTTTCCTCCCCTCCCCCACCCCCCAGCGCACAGTCACACCTTCAGTTTCTAAACTCTGGCCCCCAGTGGCCACGGAGACCCACCAAGGAAAGCTGGAGTGCCACCTCGTTGTTCAGTGATCATGAGCTCAGGGTGTCCCCATGACCCACTCCGTGCCCTCCACGAGAACAACTAGGCCTCAGCACAGGGAGGTCCCGGCATCCCCAAGGAGACACCTCTCCCTGTGACCCAGAGGCTCGGGGACACAGCTTCTCGGCTGTGTGCGTGTCTCCCGCTGCACCTGCCACCCACACCCCGACTCTGCCCTCATGTGACACAAACACAGACTCCACTCTCCACCCTGTCCCCATTAGCAAACTGTCCACCACCTCACCCCAGCCCACACTCTCTGGGAATAGGCTGCCAGGCATCTGTTCTCTGAGGGTTTGGGGGTAGGGAGTATCAGGCGCCAAAATGGGCCCAGTGGGAGGGCCACAGCCACGTGCTTCTCTCCCCGCGCCCGATGCGTCCCCAGCTGTGGCCTTCCCACTCGGCGCCACTAGCTCTTCATCCCGGCTTGGCAGCCGTCCCCTTTCCTTCCATCCCCCCACCTACCCCACGCGCCGTCCGCCAGCCGCGCTCTGCCGCTGCGCACCCCCGCACCCCACCGCACGCGGCCGCCCGGCTCCTCCTCCGGAAGCCGGCAGCTTCGGCTCGGGGAGCTGGGCTGGGAGTACCCCCGAAGGCTTTCGCAGCCTCCCCTTCCCGTCCCAGCCGGGTGACCTTGGCTGGCAGACCTCAGATGGAGATTTCTCTCGGCTCTTGTCCACCCCGTGACATTAGTCCATTTCATCATTGGAGGAGAGGTCTAAGCCAGGGACCAGCAAGAAATGTAGAATTCTCTGAGGACTGCTCTCAGCCTGTTTCCCCGCTGTGCTCCCCGAGCCAGGTTGGCCCCACAGGTAGCTTTCCCTGACACAGAGTAGGTGCTTAGTAAACGTTGACCGAAGGAAGGAAGGGGTCTGCCCTGAGCACCGAAGCGGGGGGCCTGGACTGGAAGTCTTGTTCTGGCTCCTTCCGACAGGACTCCCTTTACCTTCTCTTACAGAGGGCTTTCCCTGTGGTCCTTGACCTCTGATTCCTTCCCTCTCTTACCCCAGAGTTCAAGGAGGCCTTCTCCCTCTTTGACAAGGATGGAGATGGAACTATCACCACCAAGGAGTTGGGGACAGTGATGAGATCCCTGGGACAGAACCCCACCGAAGCAGAGCTGCAGGACATGATCAATGAGGTGGATGCAGATGGTGAGCCCCACGGAGCGGGTGTATGGGGGCCCTGTTCTCGATCGCGTCTCGTGACCACCGGGAGCCGTCCTCGGGGCGACGTCCAAGCCCGTTACCTCCTCTGCCAGGGCTCTGGGGTGGTCTCCCAGGCTCCAGGCCGAGAGCATTCCCGACTCCCTTCCCCACCTTCCAGGGAATGGGACCATTGACTTCCCGGAGTTCCTGACCATGATGGCCAGAAAGATGAAGGATACAGACAGCGAGGAGGAGATCCGAGAGGCGTTCCGTGTCTTTGACAAGGTAGGTAGTCGCTTGCCAGAGTGGCTCAGGGACTCCGGCGGAGGGACAGAGCTGGGCGGGGGGGACCTTCCCCAAGGCCTGGGTTCCAGTGCCAGCGCCATTGCCCTGCGACCTCAGGAGGCCCCCTTCCCCTGCCCGCTGCCGCTCCCGCCCACCCCCGCCCCCAGCGGAGCCTCCCGCTCAGAGCCCTTCCCTGTCCCCACACCCAGGACGGCAACGGCTACATCAGCGCTGCTGAGCTGCGTCACGTAATGACGAACCTGGGGGAGAAGCTGACTGACGAGGAGGTGGATGAGATGATCAGAGAGGCCGACATCGATGGAGACGGCCAGGTCAATTATGAAGGTGAGCGGTCGCCGGGGCCCCATGTCCCCGGCTGCAAGTGCGAGTCGCGGCGTCAGGAACGAGCCCCAGGTCCCTCGTGTCAGGGAGGGCGGCTGGCTCGGCCCCTCGCCGGCTGACCTGCTCCTTCTCTGTTTTGCTTCACAGAGTTTGTACAGATGATGACTGCCAAGTGAAGGCCCCTGGGCAGCTGGTGATGCCCATTCTCGTGATCTCTCTCTTCTCGCGCGCGCGCTCTCTTCAACACTCCCCTGCGTTCCCCGGTTCTAGCAAACACCAGTTGATTGACTGAGAATCTGATAAAGCAACAAAAGATTTGTCCCAAGCTGCATGATTGCTCTTTCTCCCTCCTTGAGTCTCCTCCCATGCCCCTCATTTCTTCCTTTTGCCCTCCCCACTTCCATTCACATCTTCCAAGGCCTGATGCATTCATGAGATGAAGCCCCCTTCCCCTTAGGGGAGCCTCTGCCCTCCTCCTCCAGCCCGGGTGGCTCTCCTCTGTTTTGGTTTGTTTCCTTTCGTGTGTCATCTTATTTTGGGTGCTGGGGTGGCTGCCAGCCCTGTCCCAGGACCTGCGAGGGAGGGGATGAGGCCTCGCCCAGGCAGAAGAGCATGCCTTTTGCTGTTGCATGCAACCAGCCCTGTGATTCTGTGTGCACATCCCAGCAACCTTTTGGGGCAGGGGTGCCAAGAGAGGCATTCCAGAAGGACTGGGGGGAATTGAGGAGTTGTGGTGTTGACTGGATATGGTCCAGGATGGGGTCGAGGGGCAAGGGAGTCTTGGAAGCTGGCATTCTTTTTACCACTGGAGGGGGCCGACTCACAGAAGGGGACGGATAGAGCGAACACCACTCAGGTCCCACTGGCTGCTATTCTGAAACCATCTGATTGACTTCCTGAGGTTGGGCTGGGTGGGGGCTGCTCAGCTGGTCACTCTACAAATTGTACGTGCCCATGTTTCTAAAGCGATCTCGAGCTGTTCTGTGAATACCTGGTGCTAACGTCCCAGCCGCTCCTCCGTGACGCACCTGCCCGCCCGCACCGAGGTCCCCTCGTTGGAGCGGATGTGGGGATGTTGCTTTGTCATGTACAGGTTATCCTTTGGTTTTTTTCTTTATGCCCCTTAAAACTGATCCTGTCAAAAACCATGCCGGGCTAGCTGAAGGGTGGGAGAGGGAAGATGAGCCCCGCCATGCTCTCGAGAGAACACACCTGCAATAAAACAGTCTTGTGGGCTAGCTGCCCGGGGGACTGGTGGCCGAGGGCAGCTCTGCTCCCTGGTCAGCCGGCCCCTCCCGCTTCTCCGTGGTGACTCGGTTGGCTCCTGAACACCTGTGCTGTCTCTGTGCCCTCTCCCCCCTCGCCCGCCTGCCTGCCCCCCCACTCCCCCGGCGGAGAGCATGATCCGTGACCTTGCTTCTGATTTTCGCCTCTGGGACAAGTAAGTCAATGTGGGCAGTTCGGTCGTCTGGATTTTTCTTTTCCTTTTTCTGTTCATTTCATCTTGCCCCACCCCCCACCCCACCCAGGTTGTTCAAGTGGCTTCTCCTGGGACCTGCCCAGCTTTGAGAATCTCCTCATCCACCCTCTGGCACCCAGCCTCCGGGGGAGGGGAGGGGAGGGGAGGGGAGGGACGGGGCGTAGTGGGAGACCCAGCCAAGAGCTGAGGGTAAGGGCAGGTAGGCGTGAGGCTGTGGACATTTTCGGAGTGTTTTGGTTTTGGTTTTGGTTTTCTTTTCTTTCTTTTTTTTTTTTTTAAACCGGGCAATATTGTGTTCAGTTCAAGCTGTGAAGAAAAATATATATCAATGTTTTCCAATAAAATACAGTGACTACCTGACGTGGCTCCTCCCCTCTTGTCTCTGTTTCTGGGCCTGCTCTCTGCGTGGGCCCTGCAGCCCGGCCCTGGGAGAGCCTTTCCTGCAGGCTCACCCTGGAGCCTTGTCCTGGTCATGGCAGCCGAGAGGGGACCTCTGAGCTGGATGCTGATCTGGCCGTGCAGCCCATCAGCCTTGGGGCCCGGGGGTGGGGAGGGGAGGGGGCAGAGCACAGAAGCGCGGAGACCAGCGTGTCCGTCACATGAATGAATGCGCCATGAGGACTGGCCGGTCCAGGGCCACGAGAGCAGCCCACTGAGCTGAGACCTGAAGGCTGAGCACTCACACAGTGGGAGGGAGGGGCGTCATCCAGAGGAACAGCAAGAAGGCAGACCCTGGGGGTGAGACCCGGGTCGGGGACTCTCCGGGTGCTCTGGGGAAGGGGTGACATTCACTGAATGAGTCAATGTCAGTCAAGCGGCTTGCACACCCTGGGGACCTGAGCTCACAGAGCTTTAGTGAACTCCCCGGAGAGGGCACGGGACAGGGAGATTTGAAACAACCCAAAACATTTGCAAACCACAGAAAGCCCCTTAACTTCCCTGCCACAAGTGGGGATGTGAAGAAGAAAGGCCTGGGGGCCAGTGGTTCTGTAGGGAAGGCATAGAATCCTTGGGGGCTTCTCCCAAAATAAAGAAGCCCCGCCCCCAACTGCAAATCCCATCCGCTCACCCGTTCAGGGGTGCAGGGAATGAACGGTTAACGGACACTGTCTAACTTGTGACCTGCTCACGCGCGACCACAGCGGCTGGGCTGGTGGAAGCAGAAACCGAATCCAGTGGAATAAAAAGAAACAAACTTGCTTTCGCCCTGGGGTACAGCAAGCGCTGTTCAGTCTTCATTGGAGGCTCCCACGCCGCGGGCGCACCTCTCAGGCTCCATGCGGGTGAGGCCTGCAAGCAACCATTTGGGCCGGACGCTGTGAATGCAGACTAGGAAACTGAGGCCCAGAAGAGTGAAGAGGCTACTCCAGGTTATTGAGGCAAACCTCAAAAGTGGCAGGGCTGGAATTTGAACCAGAGCTGACCCCAAGCAGTCCAGGCTCTCAGCTTCCCGCCATTAGACTTTTAAAACTGACTTCAGGGGCGCCTGGGTGGCTCAGCCGTTAAGCGTCTGCCTTCGGCTCAGGTCATGATCTCAGGGTCCCGGGATCGAGCCCTGTATCGGGCTCCCTGCTCTGCTGGAAGCCTGCTTCTCCCTCTCCCACTCCCCCTGCTTGTGTTTCCTCTCTCGCTGTGTCGCTCTCTGTCAAATAAATAAATAGAATCTTTAAAAATAAATAAATAAATAAATAAAACTGACTTCAGGCAGGCCAGAGCCAGAGCCTAAGCCAGTGGGAGGGGTAGGCTGAGTCTGGGGTCACAGTGGTCAGGTCTAAGATGGGAGTTGCCCTCTGAGCTGCCAGGACCCCTGTGGAAAATTCTAGGCTCGTGGTTGAGAGAAAGACAAGTTCTGGTGACCCACAGAACTGGGCTCCAAGCCCCATGTGAGCACTCATTCGTGAGTCTGTGCACTCCCTAACCCTCAAGGTCTACCTCTGCCACCCGCCCCTTGATGACCTTGGGGCGGTGATTTCACTTCTCTGGGCCTCAGTTTACTAGTCTGCAAAATGGAGATGAATAATGACCCTATAGGAGGAAGATCATGAAAATACCCACTTCAGAGGGTTGTGCCAACCACTTTCTAGACCTGTCTCATTCGGGTGGCACGCAGGCCATGGAGGGTGCGCATAGGCGTGACATAAGTATGGAGATCTGACAGTAAAGAACTGGGGGCCCCGGGCAGGGAAAGGCTCTTGTACCATACTTCCTGGCAGTGGCTGAGTTGGGTCTCAAAACCCCAGATCGTTTGGATCCCAAACGCCCCACGCTGCCTGCGTGACTCTAGCTCCTATCATTAGTTTTTCCCCTTGGGCCCTATGTTTTGAAAGACTTTTACTCCTGGACAGGCTGCCTTATTAAATAATCATGACTTCTCTTTCCCATGCTTTATTAATCAAAGACACATAGACGGCACTCGGAGCTTCTAATGGACGTGGGGCGGGCCCTGAGGGAGTGGACTCCAGCCCAGAGCGGGATGCTGAGAGTGGGGATCATTTCCAGTTCCGGCTCTCGGGGCCACTGGACCAGCTCACACCTGTCCTTAGCGGGCGACTAGCCGAGGGACACAGTGGGAGGTGTCCTACCCAGGGCTCCCTCCCTTCCCCCCCCAGGGTAGTGGCCACTGGGAGTACTTCTAAATGTCACTCCCCATGTGACCAGCAGGTGGGGCAGTGACTACAAAAGGCCCCGGAGAGCTGCCACTCCTGGGGACCCGACAGTGCGTGTGTGTGCGCGCGCGCGCTTGAGTCCCATCTGTGGGCGGGGCCCAGTTCTAGGAAGTCCAAAATGAATAAAACGAAGTGATAAATGCACAAAGTCTCCTTCGCTTCCTGACGCCCACTCCATGCTAGGCAGGCCCCTCGGCTATGCTCTCAGCACATAGCCCAGCTCGCAAATTTGTATTTTTTTTTTTCTGCTTATTGGAATACTTAGTTCTGTGATTATTAAGTTGTCATCCAACTGGAATGTGAGTGAGAGAAGGCCAAGGCCAAGTCAGTCACCGCTCTATCCCCAGCAGGTACAGAGCAGCCTTGGGCCCCCGGGGGAAGATTCCAGGGAATTGTCGAGTTAATGAATGAGTAAGAGGCTAGGAGGTCAGAGTCAGATCCGTGAGCACAGTTCCTGGGCTCACCTTCTTCCAGTCCTCAGGTCCCACTCTGCCATCCCCTCCAAGAAGCCCTCCCTGATGTCCCCTTAGATTGCACCCCACCCCACCCCATCTCGCAGCTCTGCCCACTCTGGACTCAGAGCCCCAGGAGAGCGGGCCAGGGCTGTCTCTGTCACCGCCGTGTCCCCCGCATCACAGTCTCAATAAGAGCCTGCTGAGGGAATGAGCAAATGTCTGCGCCAGGTCAGGCTGCAGGGAGGACCATCATGGAGCCCAAAAGTGCCCCGAGTGCCTGAGATAGGTGCGAATAAGTCTGCAAGGAGAAGGAATAGGGGCGCCTGGCTGGCTCAGTCTTGATCTCCGGGTTGTGAGTTCGAGCCCCACGCTGGGTGTAGAGAGGACCTAAAAATAAAATCTTTAAAGAAAAAAAGAAGAAGAAGAAGAAATAGTTTAAGCGGGACCTGAAGGGCCAGGGTGCTTGTGACGAACGGCGAAGGGAAAACGCTGTTTCAGGAAGGGTGAGCTCAATCAGCAAAGAGGCGGAAGCCAGACAGGTCACGCACAGGCTCTGGGAGAATCCTCGGTTGTCTGGCTGGGGCTGAGCAGGGAGCGAGGGAGCTGGCCCTCGGCTTCCAGGCGGTGGGGGCCCTCGGAGTTTGGCAATCAGGGGAGCGACCGCTCAGAGAGGACTCCAGAAGCTAGCGGAGAGGACACACGGCCGCTCGGGGGGTCGGGACACCAGCTAGGAGAGGAGTTTCCAAATCCTCCCCCAGGGGCTGCGTGTAGATAGATGGGGCGGGAAATGCTTGCGAACCCCCGAGCTGGAAGACGGTGTACACAGCCAGGCCAGGGGCGGTGCGGGGTCTGCGACTTTACAGGGGGATGCCGAGGGCGGATGGATTCTTGAGATATTAGGCCTGGCGGGTAAAAGCCAGCAGAAAACCAGCTTCCGCGCTGAATCCTCACTTCCTCTTAATCCAAATCTGAAAAATGGGGATGATAATAGCACCCACCTGAGGCTTGGATGCTGTGGGTTCGAATGCCCAGCCCTGTGCTACCTTCATTTAGTGAGCCCTGAGAGGCCAGAGACACAGACTGACCCACTTTCTGGGCCGGCACAAAGAGTGGAGGCGAGCGCCCCCTGGGGGTCTTGCCTGGACAGGCAGGCAGGCCCCGTTCTCTGGCCTCCCGCTCCAAATGCCCCTCTGGGGCCCCTCCACCTACCCCATCCTTTCCCCACCACCCTCCGAGGAGGCCCTCTGGGTCGGTCCCCACTGAAGCTGGGCCAGGTTTGGTGACAAAGGCCGGACTCCACCTGATGTTTCTTGCCCCGTTTGGGTTTTTGTACAGGTCAACCTTTTTCATTACCAAATTCAACCAGTATGTCACTCTGGCAAGACTCATAAAAGTTTCTAAACACCCGCAATTTTTTTTTTTAGTGTCACATTTTTTTTTTATTGTGGCAAAATACCCATAACATAGAATTAACCATTTGAACATGAACAATTCATAGACATTTAGTACATTCACAATGTTATGCAACCCTCAGCGCTATCGGGTTCCAGAACATTTGCATCACCCCAAAAGGAAACCCATACCCAATAAATCAGTCATCCTGACCAATTTTTAACTCTCCCAGACACACCCTTGTTCTTCTGGAACGTGATTTGAATCATAGCGGTCGAAAGACCAATGGAGCGAAATGTTGCTTTTTTTCAGCCCACATTTGCCCAGTAGCCACAGACAACAACAGCAACGACAAGATTGCAGTAACAGTAACATTTTTGTGGTTTTTATTCCAGGCTGGCCCTGTGCTCGGCTGCTTATCAGAGGGAATCAGTTAATCCTCCGCACCACCCTGTAAACTGAATTCTAGATTATGATCGCCATTCTGCACCAAAGGAAGCCAAGGCACAGAGAAGCAAAGCCCCTGGCCAAACAAGGGAGCTGGCTTCTGGAGACAGAAAGGTCAGCTTCCCCCTCAGACCGTGCTTCCTCCTCGCTATGTGACCTAGGACTGGTGATTACCCTCTCTGGACCTTGATTTCCAGTGGAAAGGCTCCAAGGACATCAGGGCCAGGACTCACTGATGTGAGGTGCTGTTATCTCTCCAGAGGTCCATGCCTCCCTACCAGGCCTGTCCCCAGGTTCACGTTTACCCTTTTAACCCCGGATCAAGTGCTTTCAACCCTGGAGCAACCGCATAAGGGGAACTGGGTGGGGCGGGGTGGGGGGGGAGGGTGGGAAGGGAGAAAAGGGCTTTCCGGGTTACCCTAAACACCACTTCCTTTCCTGCCCGTCAGCTCCGTCCCGAGCACCCTTGATCTTGGGTCTCCCTTGAGGGCAGGAGAAGCCCGAAGGCTGGAAATCATCCCAGCGGAGTCCAGGGCGGGGCAGGGACCGGTCTGTTATCTCCAACACCTGCCAAGTCAGGGCCCGCTCGCTGTTGAATGAATGAATGAACTTGTTGCGAGGGCTTGGAGGACACAGGATGTGAGGGTGGGCTTTGTGTATGAGCCACAGCTCCTCATCCAGGGACAGGCTGTGTCCCCCAGGGGGTGTGGAGGGGTCCCTGGGATCCGTAACTCCCATGCCTTTGTCCTCTGGTCACCCCACACACACACCCGGGCCCCCACGGTCCACATCTTGCAGCCCACCAAGCCATGCGGATTCCCAGGCACGTGTCCAGCAAGGCTACTTACAATGCAGCAGTCTCTCCTTCCTCCGGCCTCCCGCCTTGGGGGGGCGGGGGCTTCCAAGTCTGATGGGAAATCAGGAGTGAGGGGAGGCCGGGAGCTGGTCCAAGAATCCCTGGCTCCCAGGAGGCAGAGAGGGGCTGGCTTTTGGAGTGGCCTGGGAGAAGGCCGGGTTGTCCCCTGGGGGGGCTTGGGGTGGGCAGCAAGGCACCCTGAATGGATGAGGGTCAGAGCCAGAACCCAAACCAGAGCTGACCTGGGCGCACAGAAGCTTCTGGGAAACTTTTCTGCCTTCTAAATATTTAGACAGCGAGATGGATGGGCAAGCGAGGGCCAGACTGGGCCGGCCGGGCCCCTGGTTATTTTGAGAGAAGTATTCTTTTTGTGCTCCAGGATAAACGTTCCTTGTCTCCCTCCCTCTCTACCAGAGCCTGTCGGGGCCACCCTGGAGGAGGAGAAAAAGGGAAATAGCAGCTGATCGCCCCCCCACCCCGCATTTCAGGGGGGTCAAGATTCTGGCAGGCAAGGACTCCGGGGTCTCATCTCTGCTCATCCACCCAGCAGCCGTGCCCCTGAGCCTCAGGCTTCTGCTCCCAGAAGACTGGGCAGGAGATCATGGGCAGCAGATGTCAGCAGGGGAGCAGGCGGCTGCGGACCCCATTTTGGATGACATTCCCACGGTGCTGCCAGCTCGCTGCGCCCGAGACACGGGTGCCTCCTGTCCCTCGCCCCAGGCTGACAAAGGTACCCAGTTCCCCTCCTTCCCCCCGAGAGTAGCGGGAGCCCTCGAGTCCTTCCTCCCGGAGGCGGGCTGGGAGAGGGGTGTCTGCGAGTCACGGTGGGTCGGCCTGGGGCCCAGGCAGCAGAACCAGAGCCTGAGCCTCTGGAAGACAGCCTTGCGGAAAAGGATGAAGACCCAGGGGTCCAGGATAGGGTTGAAGGCGTTGAATCGGAAGGCAAGGAGGTCCCCCATCTCACTGCTGTCCGGGGCGATGGCCTGCGTGAAGCCTCGGATCTGGGGGCAGGGCGGGGGCATCAGGAAGCACCCAGGAATCCTCTGACCCCCACAGCACACCCACCCCACCCTCGCTCCCCTCCTTCCACGCGCTTACTGGCAGGAATGAGGGAGGGGTGCCCTTCAGCAGGGGAAGGAAATAAGATGAAAAGTAAGTGAGAGATGCATCGGGGAGCAGAGAGAAAGAAAGCCCCAGGAAACCACTAGCCTAGAGGAACAGAGCGGAGGTCATGTGGGTGAGTCCTGGGGCTATGGCCGTGTGTCTCTCTCCAAGTTTCCAGCCTGTGAGTCATCCGTAATCCCCCCAAAGCTTTGACCACCAGCCCTTGCATTTACAGAAAGAGAATTGGAGGCCCAGAGTACAGGGCGGGGTGGGGTGGGCGGGTGATGACTGGGGACTGCCCCGCTCAATTCCTGGGAGGCAGGCAGGAGCTCTGCCCGAAAGGAGCAAGGCCCGGAGAGTCCCTGGCGGGGGGGGGGGGGGGGGGGGGGGGGGGGGGGGGGGGGGGGGGGGGGGGGGGCGGGGTGCGGGGGCGGGAGGTGGTGGGGAAATCAGACTCTGCGATCAGACAAGCCTGAGGTCCAGAGCTGGCTCTGTGTGACTGTGGACAAGCCACATCGCCCTCCATCTGTAAGAATAGGGACCGGACAGGAACTTGGGTCCATTCCTTGCTAAGTGCTGTGGAATGGGTGCCTAAGGTCATTTGAAGATGATCTGAGAGAGAATTTGTAAACCACAGACACAGAACAAGGGCTCAAGGACTGGTGGATCTTAGTACCATTACAGGGGTGCGGGAAGGTTGGGGTGTGTCTGGGGGGGTGCCGGAGATACGAAAGGGGGGGGAGCGAAGGGCTCAGGAGGCGTCCAGTGGGGCAGAAGCAAATGGGGAGAGACCTCTCCAGAAAGTTGGGAGTTGTCGGACCGCGCCCAAAGCCTCTGACCTCTTGGGGCTTCAGCATCCCCGGTCTGGGAACTAGGCCCCCCCCGCTGGAGGTTGGAGCTGGGTGCTGCCCTCCCGCCCCGGCCACCCACCCCACCTGCAGAGGGGACTCACCGTGAGGGGCAGGGAGCACACGGCCATGATGCCCGTCATGAAGGCCAGCAGAATGAGGTGGTCCACCTCGTCCTCCCCTGCCCGGGGGCCGGGGACCAGCGAGCCCTGGTGGCGCCTCTGCTGACGGTACATGCGGCAGAGGCTCAGGGTGACCGAGCTGTTGCATAGGACGGTGGCGGCCACCAGCAGGGCCACGAGGCTGGCGTAGGCCAGCGAGAAGGCGCAGCCGCCCAGCTCCGCGGAGCGCATGCGGATGAAGCACCAGCTGCCGGGGCAGTACTGCTGGTGTTGGCCCAGGCCCAGCAGGGGCAGCGAGCAGAAGAGGGCGCAGAAGGCGTAGATGGCGGGCAGGGCCAGGCGGGCGCAGCGCGGCCCGTCCAGCTGAGCGTAGAGGTAGGGGTGGCTGAGGGCCAGGCAGCGCTCCACGGCCATGGCGAAGAGGATGAGCATGGAGGCCAGGCCGAAGAAGGTCATGGCGAAGGCGAAGGCGTCGCACAAAGCGGGGTGGCCCCGGGCCAGGCCCAGCAGCGAGCTGTTGCGGGCGTAGGCCACGAACACGGCCGGGCTCAGGAAGCAAGTGCCCAGCAGGTCAGTGACCGCCAGCCCGGTGACCAGCACGGCGAAGGCCGAGGGGCGTGAGCGTCGCCGCGCCCCCAGGATGCCCAGTGCCAGCCCGTTGCCCACCACGCCCGCCACGAACATCAGGGTGCTGGTGGCCGGGCCTACCGAGTCCCGCACGTAGGTGAGGTTCCTGCACGAGTCGGCCATCCCCCTCACCTCTGGTGCGGCCTGGACTAGAGCGGTCCCCAGGGGGGAGGGGGGGTAAGGGGGAGCCGGTGGGGGGGGGGCGCCCTGAGGCCCGCTCATGCCCACCGCCCTCCCCATGGGCCACCCCCAGTTCTCCTTGTGTGTGCGGCTGGCTGGCCGTCTGTCCGCCCCTCTCCTCTCTCGCCCTCTCTCCTTCGTCCTGCCCTCTCCCTAGTTCTGTCCTTTTCCCCCACCCCTTGCCCACCCGGTCTCCCCCTCTACCTCTCCCTCTCTCGCCCCAGCAGCCCTCTACCCTCTCCTCACCTCCCCCTCTGCCTCTCCCTCTCTCGCCCCAGCAGCCCTCTACCCTCTCCTCACCGCACCTCTGCCTTCTCTCTCAGTCCCCTCCTCTGTGCCCTGCTCTCCGCTCTGCGGGCTACACCGGTCTCTGCGAGTCAGCTTCTCCTTCCTTCCCTCCCTCCTCCCTCCTCTCTCCTCCCTCCTCCCTCCTCCCTTCTCATCTAGCCTGCTCGCCCCGGCTTTTTCATTTCCTCCCGCTGCCCCGCCTTCCCCCCCCCCGCCTGTTCCCGCGGGGCCCCCCCCCCCGCTCCCTCCCCCCTGCCCTGGCACGCTCCCTCCAACTTCCCTGCCCAGTGCAGCCCAGTCTACCTCTGCCTCCCCTCCCTGCTTCCTCTCGTGGTCCTATCCCTGAGCCACCTGCCCCTGCCCCACGCATTGGTCTCTGCCCTTCTCCCTTCCCCAGCTCTCCCAGTGGCCCCTGGTGGGGATCACTGAGTCATCGCACCCTGGAGCACACCAGGACAAGACCTGAGGGGCACAGCTGACCAGTCTGAGAGGCTGTCTGGGGGTGGCCTCTGAGATCTATTCTGGGCTCCAGGCCCCGGGGTTAGGACATTGACCAGGGATTGAGAAATGACCAGGAAATTCCTCCCCGATGTAGTGTTTTTCAGGCACTACTGAGATTTCTGTTCCCCGGACACAATTCACTCCTTCCAGAAGGCTGGGGAAGGAGGTGACCAGGCTAGAGAAAGAATACCAGTCCCAGAGCCTGTCCTAGGGTGCAAGCCCGTCGACCCGGCTGAGTCTTGGGAAGAGGGATTCCAGGGAGGAGGGCCCTGGTGCCCAGCAGTCTGTCGGGGACAGGCCCCAGGACCTCCAAGAGCATCAAAGGGGAGTGCCCTCCCGCCCTCTTGCTTCTGGCTCCAGCAATCCCAAGCCCCAGGCCAAGCTACAGAGACCTTGACTTCCAGAAATAATATTTTGGCCACGAACAGTTCAGGACTCCAAGATCACTGTCACATCCATCTCCCCCACACCTCCCCAAACACACCCCCCCAAACACACCCCCAGCCACCACCCTCGGGCCCGTGTGCTCAGCCCACATGTCCCAGCTGCCGACACAGCGGTCACCAGCCCCGGGTCCCACCGAGTCAATGGCTTCCCATGTAGCCTCCCCACCCAGAAGAGCCAGAGCCCCTCTCAGACACCCCTTATTTTTGAGGGAGGCAGTTTAAATGGAGAGATTACAAACTCAGGGGCTCACTCATTTGACTCGAGTTCCTGTCCCCATTCCACCACCTCTTTGCGACGTGATGACCAGGGTGGGAACGAGAAGCCGGTGTGCCTCAGTTTCCTCATCTGTACAATAGGGTGACCCCAGCTTCATGGGCCAGGCGGCCAACTATGGCCAGTGGCCCATGCCAGAGCTCTCTTTGTGACAAGGAGCGCGCGTGCGCACATGTGTCATGTCCGAGTCCAGGAGGGATGCTCCGGATCCCAAGGGCTGGACATGGGGTAGCTGCAGACTTCCCCTCTCTATACCCAGGCCCCTCGGTGACCACAACTGCCTCACCCCTCTCCCCCTCTCCCTATCACCCATGAGCACAGCATCCCCAGCTTCCGGCCTCAGCTCCAGCCATACCAGGGGCTCGTAGAGGTGCCTGGGTGCATGGGCCTCAGGCCTCCTGGCTCTGCGGTTCCCCCCACCGCCCTGTGCTCTGCAATCCCCAGGCAGACCAGAGGGAACTCAGGAAGTTATATCATATTAATGAGGGATGATGCCTGGCGGGCTTACGTCCTGTGGCAGCATCAGGGGAGTTGGGGGGAGGGGCGGGGTAGCTCGGGTTCCTGGAGCCTCCCTCCCCCTGGCTTCCTGTCCCCACCAGGGACCACTGAGCATTCAGGAAGTCCACTCTGCTCCCAGGCCCAGTGTGGCCTGGCCTCACGCACCCTGCCCCCCTCCAGGCCTCAGTTTACCCACCTGTGCCACTGGGGGCCGGGAGCCCTTGCAACCCTGGCATCCCGTTATATGCTTCGGGGCAGGTAGGGGTGGCAGCGACTGTAACGAGAGGTCCCTGGGGCTGGTGTCAGTGCTGGACCCCCTCCACTCACTTTCCGGGAACCCTGGCATCCTGCCAGCTGTGGCCACGCTCACAGCTGGAGCCACAAAGGGTTCCTCTTCTCTCAGGTGCCTTGGAGTGAGAGGCCACCCGAGCTGGGCTATGAGGGGGTGGCTTCCAGGGCTGGGGGTGGGGGAACTGTGAGAAAGAACAGCTCGGGGAGGCGAGTCAGCCTCCCTCCCCTCCCACAGCTTGAACAGGACTCAGGCATCCCCAGAAGGACCATGGACAGGGGCAGAGGAGGGAGGACAGCCCCAGAGACAACAGGGAATGGCCAGCACCATACCAGGGGAGGGGACGTGCAAGGGGCTGTCGCAGACACGTGAACTTCAGGCGTCGGTCTGTGTGATATTAGTGGGGCCTGTGGAACTGAAGTGAGCATTTTTTAAAATTTATTTATTTATGGGGCGGGGAGCAGAGGGAGGAGGACAAGCAGACTCCCCGCTGAGTGTGGAACCCAACGTGGGGCTCAATCCCACGACCCCCGAGATCATGACCCGAGCAGAAACCAAGAGTCAGACGCCCAACTGACTGAGCCACCCAGGCGCCCCCTACGGGAGCATTTTAGCCGCACCGCGAGTGCGTGTGCTTGTGTGCACTGTGGCGGTGAGTGGGCATGATTTTTCTCGACAGCCTATTTGTACATCTGTGTCCCTTCATGCACTCGTTGTGGGTCTGCGCCTGTGTGTTTATTGTGGACCCCTGCGCTGCTTTATGGCTCTGTCTCCCTGTGTGTGTGTGTGTGTGTGTGTGTGTGTGTATGTTTGCTTGCGGACGGGCTGCCTGGCGCAGGGGGAAGAGAGTGGCTTTGGAAGCGCCCCTCCACCCCTCACCAGTCACTTGCTGTGTGACCCTGGAAAATGACTTCCCCTGGCTCAGCCTTGATGTTCTTCCTCACATGGCTGCCTTGCCCTTGTTGGGGTGTGGTGTGAAGATTAGAGACCGGGTTCCCCCTTCCTGCCTCCAGGAAGCCCTCAAACAGCTGCTGGCGTTGTTATTATTCATTCAACAAACTGTCACCCACTTACTGGGGGCCGAGGGAGGGGGACGCAGCGGGGCTGGGGGGGCACCATCCGACGGACGCATGTTCCCAAGTGGCGGGGAAGGTCAGAAGGGGAGCCTGGGCACGCAGGTCCTCTGCTGAGTCATCCGCAGCCCTGGGTCTCTCCCACACCTGCTTGGGGACCAGTGCCTCCAGCTGCCTGCCCACGCATCCGGACCTGCCCCCGAGCTAAGACCCTGCTTGCCCGGGGCCTGACCTTCTCCTGACTCCCTGGTGTCCTGGCCCTGCCCTGGGCAGAGGTTGGCCCCACACGCACACGCACACACACGCACGTGCACGCGCACCCCATCAGCCGCTCACACCTGCCAAGCCTACCTGTCCACCTGTGCCCTCCCGTGGCTGCAAGAAGTTGCTGCGTGTCCATCCTGACTTGTCCTTCATTGGCAGGTGCCAACACTTTCAGACACAGGCCATTTGTCTCTGCCCACCACCCTTTCCTGCACCCCAAATGGGCCCTTGCCTACCTACCAGTCTCTGCTTCTCGTCCCTGCTCCAGGGGGCTCTCCTCCTGCCACCCCTGCCCTGCCTTTGCCTGGGCCTGGGCCCCTCCCCTGGGATACCCCCGTTCTGTCCTTCAAGCCCCCCACAACACCTCCAGCCCCTCCTGAACCCTCACCCATTGGTGCCCACTCCAACCTCAAGCCCCAACTGGCCAGGTGATGTCACTTCGCTGTGCCTGACTCCATGTCTATAAAATGGGGATAAACAGAGTCCTTTGGGGGGTCATCGGAGAATTAAGTGAGGTGGGGCTTCAGAAACGGGATTCCAATATGTGATGGTCATAGCTGTGGCTCAGGGCCACCCCTCCCCCAAATCCCCTCAGCAGAGCCAAGCACCGCTCAGAGCATGTGGGATGCAAAGGGCAGACAGCCTGGGAGGGGCAGCCTGGCACCCCTCAGGGTTTGGGGTGAAGTGGAAGGGGACCGATAGCAGCAGGCACTTCCCCAGGTGGTCCCCTCTCTGCCTCTTGGCCTGGCTCTGACCCCAGGGCTGAGCTCACAGCGAGGCTGGCCGGAAAGAGCAGAGCAGCGGGTAACCAGAAGCTGGTACTACCGAGTCATACCCGCTAACAAGATTACCCAGGTTTGCATGCGTGGATGCTGCTCACCCAGGACCTGCCCTGTCTAGCTCATCTGGCACCCTCCACACCCCCAGCCTCCCTCCCACACCTCCTCCAGGTAGACCTCCTTCCTGCCCACCCTCCCCTCCCCACACTGGGTCAGCCAGCCCCCTTGCTTCTCCTGACTTCCATTCCCCAAGACCAGGAATGTGAAGGAGGGAGGATCCACACTACACAGCCCCAAGATTTCAGGGCTAAAAGGGTCTAAATCCCAACAGTCGAGCCTCAAGAAATCCTTACACTCCTGAAGTGCAGAGCTCTGGGTCCTAGCCGGACAAAGGAACAGGAGTCTAGCCCCACAGGGTCGAAAGACTCCAGAATTCCAGCCCTCTGAGGTCCTGCGATTCTAGAGTCCTCTGCATTTCAGGTTCTAACATGCAAGGATGCTGGGTCTGAGAAATTCCAGAATCCTCTGGCAACTTCCCTCCCAGCATCCCTCCTCCCCAGCCCCACCCCCCCCCCAGCTCATCCTTGGCTCTGTCTGTCCCCGGTGTCCCCAGGGGCTCCCACAGACATGATGCAACTAGGCTGGAGCCAGCTGAGAGGGGTGGGAGGCAGGAGGGAGATGTAATTACAGCTTGTCCTGCCTCAACCCAACAGGAAGCTCAGAGTTGGGGCCCAGGGGACCCTAATCCAATGTGAATAATGGAGCACTCACCAGAAACACACATGGCCCGGTGAGCTGGCTCCATCCAGATCCAGGGGTCTAGCCCCCGTTGCCCCAAGCTGGGGAGCACAGGTGTTAGTCGGGAGAAAAGAGGAAGTGGGGGTGAGGGGACTGGAGAGGGGTCTCTAGAAACTCTGTGGCCCTCCAGCCAACCTGGTAAAATGATTGACCAGACCCACAGCTCACCCAATCTGCATCTCAATTTCTCTTAAGATTTTTTATGTGTTTATTTGAGAGAGAGAGAGAGCACAAGCAGGGGGAGCGGCAGGCAGAGGGAGAAGCAGGCTCCCCACTGAGCAGGGAGCCTGACGTGGGACTCGATCCCAGGACCCCAGGATCATAACCTGAGCTGAAGGCAGATGCCCAAGCAACTGAGCCACCCAGGCGTCCCCTGCATCTCATTTTCAACAGACATTCAAGACATAACACATTCCACTGGAAGAAGCCCCTGATAAATAACACCTGGCACTCAGCCTTCTTAAGCAGGAGACATTAGGGCATGGTGGAGACTTCGGTGAGCTGGAAAGCCCAGATCCCACCTCCCAGCCTAGGGTCACCCTGAGGGGTATATGGGTCTGAGGTCACCCGAACATCCAATTTGGGAGAAGCTGGAAATAAGGACTTTTAAGTGAAAGACTCCTATTTTTCAATTTGGCAACCAAGTCAAAAACATTTTTAAACATTATGTAGAGAACCCAAAATAAGTGAATAAATAAAAGACAACATAACATAAATAGAACTGCAGGCTATAAATGTCCTGTGGGCCAGCCATGTGCGAAGTGGGAAACACAGGGCAGGAGCCAGAGCTGTTAGAGTCACCCCTGTGTCCCCGGAACAAAGAAATAACTGTTGAAGGAAAGAATGGTACACATTAAATTGTCTCCTCTCCCTCTAGCCACGTTTCTCTCTCCTCCTGGTCCCCAAGTTTTATTACCACCCTGTCTCAGCTCAGATGTCCCCTCCTCCAGGAAGCCTTCCCTGATCCCTAAGCTGAGTCAAGTATACCCTCTGGGCTCCCCCACCCCAGCCCTGCCCACTCTGGGTCATCATTTTCTGGGGACAGGTCTGTCTCTCCCACTGGATTCTGAGCCCCAAGAGGGCAAGGCCAGGGCTGTCTCAGTCACAACCATGTTCCCAGCTTCACCCAGCACGGGGCTGGTCACAGAGCAGGTACCACAGGAATGAATGAACAACAGAGATCAGTGCTAAGGACAGAGGTGAGGTAAGCTTGTGGCAGGGGGTGGAATCATCCAGGGGGTGAGGAAGGTGCAATGGGCACAGGGGCTCCTAAAAATCTACAACCCAAGAGAGGAGAGAGGCCAGCTCAGGGGTTCGGGGGTTCGGCACTGGAGGCCACAGTCTTCACCTCATTACCTCCTAGCTGTGTGACTTGGAGTAAGGGACCTCCTTTGGCTCAGTTTCCTCATCTGCAAAATGGATACTCTACAATCAGCCAGCTGCCTTCTGGGGCTCTTGGAATGAATAAATAAATTCAGGATCGTGGAGTGCTCAGTGGAGGTCAGAGCCCAGACTGCTCATTTCCTCCTGCACAAGCCTCTGCATCCACACACCACGCCCCACACACCCCGCACATCCTCACCCCCCAACACACTCCACACACACTCAGAAGGGATGAGAAGGGACACAGGTTCCCCCATGATGGCCCCAAGCTCTGGGCGTGCCTCAGTTTCCCCAAAAGCACAGGTACCACCACAATCGCCACGTTTATTGGATCCATACTTTGGCAGGGGAGGGCAAGCGGTCGGGAAGACTCAGAGCAGGACGCAAAAGAGGCGCTTGTCGCGGAAGGGGTTCTCTGTGGCGGGTACCGGCGTCACCAGCGGGTCGTCTTTGGCGTGCGTCTCGCAAAAGGCCAGGAGCTCGGCCGCCGCCTGCGACACCTGCGGGCGCCCGCGTGATGACCGTCCTCCGCCCAAGGCCCCGCCTCTTGCCCGGGCCCGCCCCCAGCCCCTCCCCGGATCCGGCCCGCCCCCTTGTGACCACGCCCCCTGTCCGAGCCCCGGCCCCGTTCCGAAGGGAATCTTCCCACGGGCTCCACTCCCAACAGCGCCGGGTCCAGACCCCAGCCCCGGAGCCCCCGCCTTCCTCCCCACCCGCACCCCGCACCTTCATGCGGTCGATGTTCACCTCCAGCTTCAGCTGTTCCACCGTCTTGCGGGCCTCCGCGATCTTGGCCATGTTGTTGGACATGGCTGAGGGCGGGGAAGAGTTTAAAAGCCGGGCGGGAGGGGGGGGGCCGAGAGGGTTGGGCTAGGGCAAGTCTGGGTCCCCAGGTAAGGGTGGCAGTGGTCGTGGGACCCGGCGACAGGGTTGTGGATGGAAGAGCATACGAAGGGGGTGCCCAGAGGTGGAGGGAGGGACAGGAAAACAGAAAAAAAGAGGAACGAAGAGACGTACAGATGGGGGACCAAGAGGCAGGCCAAAGGAGGGACAGAGGAACAGGGAGGAGAGGGGCAAGGGGAGATGGTGGAGGGGTGCCTAGGATGGGGGACCTAGAGGCAGGTGGAGGGGGGAACCAAAGAACAGGGCCACAGGTGCTGGATCAGGATCCAGGTGTCCTCAGCCCCTGGGGATAGAGCAGGAGCCAGGAGGGGGGCCCTCCCCAGGCCAATTAGCGGTGACTCCGGGGAGAACAAGGAATTAAGATCGCGGCGGGAAAGGCGCAGAGGGGGCCTCATTAGGGCCTTGGCAGCAGCTGCCCCCTCCGGCCCCCTTGGGGAGCTCCCCCACCCCAGCCCTGGCCACCTCAAAGGCTCCTCTGCTCATTAGCAGCCAGAGAGAGGGCTGGGGGGGGGCGGGTAACCCAGGCACAACTGGGAGAGGGGCAGAGAGGATGGAAGGACAAATGGAGGGGCAGAGGGAGTGACAAAGTGACAGAGGGAAAGACTGAGGCCCGGAAGAAATAAAGAGACTGGGGCGGGGGAGAGAGAGATGGAGGGATGAAGCAAGGGAAGGAGTAGAGGGAGGGGAGGACAGATAGAGGGACAGAGTGATCCAGGGGGACAGAGGCACAGAAGGGACAAAGGGACAGAGCGGGGACTGGGAAGGTGAGGGTGACTGGGAAGGGGAGTGAGGGAGTGGGAAAGGAGAGAGAGAGGGACAAAGGAAGGGGCAGAGAGAGGCACAGCGGGGATAAAGGGACAGAGGAGAGAAGGGACAGGGGGACAGAGAGAGGGAGCCATTGGAGGGGCTGGGGGAGAGACAGGCTGATGGAGACGCAGAAGTAGAAAGTCATTCATTCGCTCATTCATTCATTCATTCATTCATTCCCAGGCGGACAGACCGCGGCTGTGGGGTGGAGACCCGAGCCCCCTACCTGTTGCTGCTCCGGGCTGGGATGGCGGGCAGGTGGCGGAGGCTGGGAGACCGCGTCTGGGCCCCCCCCCCCCCCGCCAGTCCCGCCCCGCCCCCTCCCCCGGGGAGCAGCCCCTGAGGGCCCGCCTCCTCCTGCTGCCACCGCGGCCGGCCCCTGCGCCCTGGCCGCCTTGGGTCTGTCTCTGTGGGTCCCCTCTCTATGTCCGTCCCCTTCTTTGTCTTTCTGTTTCTGTGTCTCTGTCGCTCCTGTTCTGTGTCTCTTGTCCTCCCCCTTTCTCTCTCCCAGTCTCCCCTCTCAGTCTCTGCCCCTGCCTCTGTCTCTGTCCCTCTGAAACACACACACACACACACGCGGGAAGGCTCTCCTGGCGCGCCCCACACCCCGCCCTTACTCCACGGTCGCACAGATCTCTCCTGTGAGTCCCGCACAGCCTGTCACTCCATCACACGTGCTCTTCCCCCGTCACACCTGCCCCTGTTTCACCCCACCCCAGCCCCTCACACAGAGGTGCACACTACCTCACTGTCTCACGACCGTCCGGCGCGCTGCACACACAGCCGCGGGACCCCTCAAAACGCCACACACGGTCCCTCACAATCTCTCAGAGGGTGGCACATCGTCGCCAATGCCACCTCGCACAAGCACAGATATCCTATCGCAGAGTGTCCCGTGTGCAGAGTTTCACCCAGTGTCACACGCAATCTCTCAAGACGTCCCTCACACACATTCACGAGGAGCTGAAACTTCTGTCTCGCCCCCGACAGCAACTTCACCCACACTTTGTCAGGGTCTCACACGGTGACATGGAGTTACTCACACGACGTCTTTGTTGAGCGCTGTCACACGACATTCCGTGGGGTCACACGTCCAGTGACCCCCACATACAGTCATACTCGCTCTTGCACAGTCTCCCGGTGTCACACACAGCCTTACACAGTCCCTCACAGACTGTCCCCCCCACACGCTGTCATGCACACAAGCTCCTGCTGAGCTTTGCGCAGTGCACGCCACACACAGCCGTCCCCGCCCTCACCCCGCAGTCTCTAGTGGCCCACGTGCTGACGGGCACAAGATCTCGCTCATCCTCTCATCTCCGAGTGCCCCGCACAGTGACACGCGCCCTCACGCGCTGTCACGACACCGTGACAGTCTCTCACTATCCCACACGATCTGATCTGTGTCACACAGAGTCACACAGTTTCTCACAGTCCGTCAGTGTGGCTGACATACACTGTCACACTCACATGGTCCCTCTGTCACCCCCACTCCCCGCGGGGCCTGTCACAACGCCTTCTCACGCCACCTGAGTGCGTCCCACTCATCCGGTCTCACCCTCTGTCACACATCGTCTGCCCGTGTGACACGCACAGCGCTCGTGTCCGCCCCCTGTTGCACACTGTGCCACACAATCTCTCGCTCTCACATAGTCTCTTGATGTCACAACCAGTTCCCCGAATAGTGTCTCAGGCACACCCAACCTCACGGGGTCCCACGCAGTCACCTGCATGTCATCTCTCATCCCACAACACAGTCGCACACAACCTCTGCGTGTAACACATGGTTTCACCGTCACACCCTGTGTCTGGTGGTCACAAAATCTCACAGCCACACACCAACCCCTGGCGTCACGCGCAATCTCACGGTAGTACGCACTAACACAGCCTGTTGGCGTCACACGCCATTCCCCGGTGTCACCCAGGGGCAGCCACGGTGTCTCTCCCGCCCTCGGCACGCCCCGGGCGGGCGCCCACACTCAGCCCTCGGGCCTCTCGCGACAGCCCCCTGGTGGCCACACGGGGGCGCCCGCGGCCCGCCGACGCCGAAGCCGTAGGCGGAGGTGGAAATTGGGAGGGCAAGGCGCCCGGGTGGGCGGGCGGGGGGTGCAGACCCGGGAGGGAGACCCGGACACAGAAGGTGGAGGGGGCTGGAGGCCAGAGGGAGAGAACTGAAGATGGACTGGGACAAGAGAGATTCAAAGAGGCGGGGAGAGAGATGCAGAGAGATGCAGAGAGATGCAGAGTGGCAGAGAGAGAGGCAGAGACAGAAATTTGGGGAGATAGAGACCTAGGGACTAGGTGCAACAGAGACAGGCAGAGGACTGCAGAGACAGAGACATGCAGGGTATAGGAGAGACACACAGACAGAAATGTAGAGAGTCGGAGACAGGGACCGAGAAACGCAGACACCCAGAGACACAGAAGCGAACAGACAGACGAACTCGCACACCGAGCGGCCCACAGGGGATGGTGGCGGAGGCGGGGCCTGCAGGGCGCGCCCCAGGGGCGTGGCCCGGGGCGGTCGAAGGGGCGGGGTTAGGGGCGGGGTTCCGAAGGGGCCCGTCCCGGGGCGGACCATTAGGGGCGTGGGCTGGCGGAGTCGTGCCCGGAGGGGCGGGTGTTGGGGAGAGGTGGAGGTCCTGGAAGGAGCGTCTCCGCCAGTCAGCGCATCCCAATCCGGTTTTTACCGACTGGATGGGGAAGCGAGACCGGCCGGGAGGGGACACCGGCCCAGGTGCCTGGTAGCGATTTCATATGAGGGTATCGGACCCTGACTCCCCGCGCCCCAACCCCACAGGAGCAACGGGGCCAGGTGGGGGAGGGGAACAGGGCTCACATCTGGAAAGCATCAGGCGCGCCGGACGTGCCAGGGCCCCGGGCCCGGCTGCGGAAGGGGGGAGGGGAGCTAGGGCGCCCTCGTCCTCCCCCTTAGCGGGGTCTGCCGGCGCCGGGGAGGGGCCTGGGCTTGCGCCGAGCCTCTGCGCCTCCCGCAGCTGGTTTCCATCAGCGGTCTTGGCCCGGGCCGCCCCTAAGGAGGAAACCCAGCTTAGAGTGGGGGAAGACAGGGTGACGACCCAGTCTCCTATCCCCCCTCCCTGACGGCAGCCAGACGCTGGGGGGCGGGGGAGACGGACTGACCGACGCTGCTTGAACCGTACATAACCTCCAGTTCTCGCCGGAGCTGCAGACCTCAGCCGTCTTAACACCGACGCATAACTTTAGTTTCCAGGTATGCAATGCTGTCCTGTGCTGCAAAGGAATCGCCCCAGCCTCGTGACAGCCTAGGAGTCAGTGGTATTATTGTGCCCATTTTTTGGAGGGGGAAACTGAGACCCTGGATTCGGCTTCAGTTCTGGCTTTAATTATTCAAGAAATGTGCAATGAACGCCAACAGTAACTCTAGGGTCGAATACCCCATCGCCTATTGTATGTTCCCAGCTGGACGTCTGCTGGGTATCCCACTCAGCCATCCGACACTGAGCTCTGGATTCCACCCGCCAAACCCTCTCCTAATGCAGTCTCAACCATCTGATAGTAACTCTTTGGGGTCATTCTTGATTTCCCTCCCTCTCTCTCACCTCACAACTGATCTTAGTAACAAATGCCATTAACTCCGGCTTCCGGCTGTCCCCAGTGTGCAGTCACTTCTCACCTCCTCTGCCGCCCACACTCCGGTCCAGCCACCATTCCTCACTGGCTTCCCTCATCCTGGTCCCCAGAGAGCAGCCAGAAGGGACCCTGTTTGAGACGAAGTCCCCAGATAATAGCAAATGTTAGCGAGGGGGTGGCGAAATTGGAACCCTCACACACTTGTGGTGGGAAGTAAAATGTTCCAGCCACCATAGATAACAGTATGGCCGTTCTTCAAAAGGTTAAGGTCACCATATGACCCAGCAATTCCACTCCTAGGTATCTACCTAAACCCAAAAACACCCATCCATACAAAAACTTGTACATGAACGTTCATAGCAGCATGATTCATAATAGCCCCCAAGTGGAAATGACCCAAATATCAACTGATGAGTGGAAAAACTAAATGTGGTCTGTCCAGACCGTGGGATATCATTTGTCAATAAAAAGAACCAGAGTACTTTCACATGCTGCCATGGACTGAACTTTGAAAACATCAGGCTGAGTGAAAGAAGTCGGTCCCAAAAGGCCACATATTGCATAATTCCACTGACAGGAAATGTCCAGAATAGGCCAATATATAGGGACAGAGAGTGAGTCAGATTAGGAGTTTCCAGGGGCGGGGGATAGTGGAGGATGACAGCTAAGGGTGCAAAATTTCTTATTGGGATGGATATTCTTAAACTGGTTATGGTGATAGTGACACAACTCTGTGAATATACTAAACGCCACTGAACTCTGTACTTATAGGGGTGAATTTTATGGTAGGTGAATTATATCTCAATAGAGCTGTTAATCCTTTCACCTCCCTTCTGCCCCCCAAAAAACCCAAGTCCCTCTTGTGCTCAGAATTCTCCCATGGCTCCCACCTCCCTCAAAGTAAAAACCAAAATCGTCATTAAGGCCCATGATGCCCCACGCAATGTAGTGGGCCCTACCATTCTCTGCCCCCCACCCTGGCTACTCCCACCACTGTTGTCCATCCTGCCAAGACATTCACAAGCCTCACTCCCCCACCTCCTTCAGATCTCTGTTCAAATGTCACCTTCTCAACTAGACCATCCTGATCACTCTACTTAAAATCACAAACTCCTCTGCTCCCCCATCCCACCCAATTCCCTCATATCTCTGCTCAGTTTTTCCCCATAGGCCCTATCACTTTTAACAAATTATAGAATTTATTTACTTATTATGTCAACACCCTTGCCCCCCTCCCTGGCTCCCACCCCTGTAAGCAGTTCCTTTTGCACCCTTCTAGAAATAATCCATATAGCAAATAGGCTATGTAGGGCAGTGCTTAAGAGCATGGACTCTTAGGCAGCCTGAACTTAAATCTGGCTTTGCTGCTTATTAACTTACTCCAGGCAAGTTACTTAACATCTGTGCCTCAGTTTCTCCATCTGTAAAATGGGCATAATAGTATCTATATATCTATCTAATAGGCTCTCGAGTTCTGAGCATTAAATGAGTCACCGAGAGTCTGGCATGCAATAAATGCTCAATTTATTGTTAGCTGTTGTTTTTTAATTTGTTTTGTTTTTTTAAGTAGGCTTCATGCCCAATACAGGAGTTGAATTCACCACCCTGAGATTAAGAGTCGCGTGCTTTACCAACTGAGCCAGCCAGGCGTCCCGCTGTTATTATTTTATTATTATTTTTTTTTAATGAGTAAGCACTAAAATCTTTAAAAAGAAGGAAGGCCATCCATATGACCTTGACATATGACCACCAAGTGGCCTGTGTAGCCTTTGACAAGTCCCTTCCCCCAAGTATAGTTACCTGTTTGACTCAATGGAGATGGGGCAAATATTCCCAAAGGCCTGACAAGCAATGGCTTTTCCTGGCTAACTTTCAAAACTGACTTGTATTTATTGGTACTCTAAACGAAATACGTGTTTATCCATACACACACACTGCCCTCCCACCTTCTACAACGGAAGGAAGCTCCGCAGGAAGGAACTTTTTTTTCCCCCTGCTTTGTTCCTTGCCATTTCCCCACCGCCTCAGTGGGCACTGGGCATGCAGGTGAGCGTAGCAGGTCTGGTCTCTGCTCTCTCAGACTTCAAAGCTACAGAGAGGTGGACCCACCCATGTAAAGACACAAAAGTCAAAGCAGAATAAATACCATTCTTCAGACTGTGGAGTCAGGTGGGGGTTGGGTCCTAGCCTTAGCTCCCACCTTCTTGCTGTGCGATCAGGGTTAGCAACAGCCCCTCCCCAAACTTCTACTTACCCACCCATGAAATCGATATGATTACCGAACTTACCCAATAGAAATATGGGCAAAGGGTGTGAACAGGCAACTCATAGAATTAAAAGTGGTCCAACAAACATAGAAAAGTATGTGGTGCCTCAAGGAAACAGGGAGGGAGACATGCTAATTAAAACAGAACACTTAAGCGTCTGCCTTCGGCTCAGGTCATGATCCCGGGGTCCTGGGATCGAGCCCCACATCGGGCTCCATGCTCCGCGGGAAGCCTGCTTCTCCCTCTCTCACTCCCACTGCTTGTGTTCCCTCTCTCACTGTGTCTGTCTCTGTCAAATAAATAAATAAAATCTTTAAAAAAATAAAAAAATAAAACAGAACACAGTTTTCCCTCGGAAGATTGGCAAAAATATTCGGTGAACAGGTGGAAAAATGGGCATCTCAGAAATTGCTGTTGGAAATGTCAATTGAGCGCACGCTTAGTGGAAGGAAGTGTGGCAATGTCAATTAAAAGTTTTTAAATGAGCATACTATAATGACCAAGCAATTCTATTTCTAGGAGTGGGGCCTCTGGAAATACATACATATATGCACAGAGGTAGGTGCAAGGACATTGCTGCAGCGAAGTTCCTAATAGCACAAGAATTGGCAGAGCTGACAATCCCAAAGTGGCCTCTTATGCAGCTATTGATAATACAGTGATGGGGGCACCTGGCTGGCTCAATCGGTAGAGCATGAGACTCTTGATCTCAGGGCTGTGAGTTCAGGCCCCAGTTGGGCGTAGAGATTACTTAAAAATAAAATCTTTAAAAAATAATAATATAGTGACAGGAAAACATGTCATCTAAATTTAGATGAAATGGACAAATTCCTAGAAAAATACAACTTAATAAAACAGACACAGGAAGAAATAGAAAAGCTAAATAGTACCATAACCATCAAAGAAATCCTTTTTTTTTTTAAGAGCCAGAGAACAGGAGCAGGGATGGGGGGAGAGGGGCAGAGGGAGAGAATCTTAAGCAGGCTCCATGCCCAGTGTGGAGCCCAACACGGAGCTCAATTCCACAACACTGAGATTATGACCTGTGCTGAAATCAACAGTCGGATGCTTAACCAACTAAGCCACCAAGACACCCCTAAAGAAATCAATTCTTAATTGAAATCCTTCCCATAAAGAAATCTCTGGACACAGATGACTTAAGACCACCAAAAAAACAGTGATAAACAGGGCAAATATAAAGCTCAATTTATATATGTATATATATGTAAATATATATAATATAACTATATGTATATAATAGTTATGTATTTGTATAATTACTTAGATTAATATATGTATGCAAATGCATAAAGGAAAACATGCAAGGATACACATCAAACTGATTATGATAACTTCTGAGAGAAGGGATTTGGGGTTGTCCCTTTACCTATGTTTTTATGAAACAATGTTTATGCCCAAACACAACTCAATCAGAGGTCAGATTCCTTGTAGTAAAATAGCTGATGATAGGAAAATTAGGTTGAGACCCACCCTGAGATCTGCCATCTGGTTCTGGACATTACTATATTCAAAGCAAACAGTAGTCGCTCACTAAATGTTAGTCCAAAAGAAAATCATGTGTCCCATTTTACCACAGAAGAAGAGTCCACCACATATGTAACATTGTGCATTTATTTACAAAGAGGTTAGAGAAACACACAGTCTGGCCCCCCTGTGCACTGGGGAGTCACCATCGTCATAATAAATACAGTAATTTTAAAAAAAGAAAAAAATACTGGATTGGAACAGTTGAGGGTCTTCCTGGGCTCCCTGAACTCCCTCAGCTGGGGAGAAAGGGGGCACGAGATAGAAGCCATCTTCCTTCCCCTCTTCTACCTCCTAATCCACCATAATTGTCCAGGGATAGAGGTGAAAGAGTGTTTCTTTCCAGGTGTTACCACCTCCTACTTGACCCTCAAAACCCCAGAGTCAGTGCTCCTTCCTTTCCCAGGGCACTCTGCAAGCACCACCTGGGTCAGACACAGAATCTCTGACCATGGTGCCAAGGGGATATCCTAAGAATCCAGGGACATGGACGGGGGCACTTTGTGAATGGGGGGTGGGGAGGGACACCGTATCTGGGCATGGAAAGGAGGAGTAAGAGGGTTCAGTGACAGAAGTGAACGGGAACAAACGGACTAAGTGTCTAAACTAAAATGGGGAAATTCAAACTGAATTACCCCTTCTGCATACCATAGTACACCCATAGTACAGATGAGGAAAGTGAGGCCCAGACAAAGGGAACTTTCTTGCCCATAGGCTGCAGAGCCAGCAGCTGAACTGGGTCAAACAGGGCTCCTCCCCCATTCCTCCCTACGGTGGAGGGGGAGCCTTTTCAACCAAGACTTGCAGTGGATGGGGGGCAGTGAGGAAGGGTCTTTGGAAGCAGAGAAAATGGTGGTCTTTGGAAGGGAGGTATGGAAGGGTCGGTGATTGGGAGTGTGGTGGTGCAGAGGCCATGAAGGGGGAGCCCGAGCAAACTCCCAAACTCACACGGTAGTCATGACCTTGAGAGAACCCGAACGGAAACGCAGTATCTTTTTCTTGAGTGCGTGGGAAGCCTTGATCTTCACAAAGACCTTGGCGGGGCCCGCGGGCGCCCCTCCACCCGCACCACCCCCCGCCCCAGAGGCTGCGGTGGCCGCCACCAGCTGCTGCGGCCACACCAGGCCACCGCTGCCGTCTGAGTCGCTGGATGCGGAGCTGAAGGCCGGCGACTCGCCCTCGCTGGCGCTCGATTCACTCTCCCCATAGCCGCCGCCAACGCCGCCTGCGGGCCCCCGGCGTCCAAGGGGCCCCAGGCGCCCGGCCGAGCACTCCGAGTCGCTGCCCGCGCAGCCGTAGAGAAGGCGGCGCTGAGGAGCGGACGGCGATGGGCCGGGCCCCGGGCCGCGGGCCGCCGGGGCTCGGGGGCGGCCGCGGCGCCCGTCCGCAGCGTCGATCTCGGCCGTGGAGCGCCAGCGGCGGCAGGACCCCGCGGCCTGAGCCGCGAGCGTGGGCGCGGGGCCGCGGCGGGGCCTCGGCGGCCGAGGCTCCTCCCGTTCGGCCGTGGGGTACTTGGGGGGCCCCGGAGGAACGGCGGCCGCGCGGCCCAACAGACTGGTCTCGGACTGGGAGCGCGCGGCCTTGCGGGCCCTGGGCGAGCCCCGGCGGCCCGAGGCCTCCGTCATGCGTCCGCGGCGGCCGGCGGCCCGGGGACGCTCCCGGGGCGGGGACTGCTCCACGCTGCGGCCGCGGGTCAGTGGTGGCGCTTTGCGGCGCGCCGCGCGGCCGGGGAGGCCGCGGCTGGCGGCCTGCGCGCCCGGGATGTACTGTGCCTTCACCAGGCGACCCTCGGCCGGGCTGTCGGGGGGCGAGGGAGCGGCGGGCGGCGCGGCGGGCTCGGGCGCCGTCTCCGACTCCCACGGCGAGGCCCAGGCGCGGCCTAAGGCGGCCGGGCTGGCGGGACGGCCCCCCGCGCGCTCCACCGGGGGCTCGGGCGCGGGCCGCGCGCCTCCGGGGGGCGGGGACACGTCGGGCGGCCTCTGGCGCACGCTGTTCTGGCGCCGCGGGCCCCCGTCCGCGCCCCCGGGACTGGTCCGGGGCTGGCCCGCCCCCCGGCGGCGGCGCCTGCGCAGGAGCGCCGAGATGTAGCCGTCCAGGGGCCGCCCCGCACCCGAGGCGTCGGGCGAGTCTGCGGGAGGCCGGCCGCAGGGCCGCGGGCTGCGCAGCGCCACGGCGTGCAGGGGGCTGGGCGTCAGGAAGGGCCCGGCGCGGGCCCGCCGCTCGGCGGAGGAGCAGGCCTCCGGGCCCGCAGAGCCCGCTGCCGTCGGGTAGGGCGCCGAGTAGGATCGCGGCACGGCCGCCCGAGCGCTCACCGCCTCTGGAGCGCTGGGACTGGCGTCTCCTACGGAGGGAGGCAAAAAAAAAAAAAAAAGGAAGAGAGTGGAGGGACCCTCGAAGCCCTTGCTCAGTGAGTCTAGGTGGGGCAAGTTGCCTACCCCGTCCTCTTCCGCTGTCATCAAAAACCCTTCCCCTCGTACCGGGTTCATAACAAAATCTTCACAAGACCCTGAATCTTCACTGCCCTGCCTCTGCCTCTCGGACCTCCATCTCTAACCCCTCTCTTCTATAATTCTAGGTCTCCAGCTCCACTGACCTCCTGGAAGCACACGCCAGTCACGTTCCAGCCCCAGGGCCTTTGCACTTGCTGTTCGTGCTACCTGGAACACGCTTCCCTGAGGATATCCGCTTGGCCCACTCCCTCACTTACTTTAGGGCGCCACTCAAATGTCAGAGTCTCAGTGACACCCTCCCTAGCCATGTCTCCTAAAATTGCAACTTCCTCCCCAACTCAAAAGGGGATGCCCTCCCTAGCCCCCTTCCCTTTCTTCTCATCTTATATGTCTATATCTTATTTATCTCATATATTATCTGTTTCTCCCACTGGAAAGTCAGCTTTATGAGGACAGGGATTTTTTTTTTTCACTGTCGTATCCCTCACCACTGAAACAGAGCTGAGCTGGCACAGAGCAGGGGCTCAGAGACTTACTTGCATAAATGAACAACAGCAGTTGCTGTTTACAAGTGGCTACCAAGTACCAAGTCGAATGGCAGTTAGGGCTGAGGCTCACTGAATATGCGAAACTTCCCTATGAGGTAGGTGCTGTTATGAATCCCATTTTAACAGATGGAGAAACAGAGGCCCAGAAAGAAGCAACATGCTCAAAATCACATGAGGAGGGAGGGTCACAGCTAGAGTTTGAATCCAGGTCAGTCTGACTCAGAAGCTTGTGCTCAAAACCATTCTCTTACTGCCCATTCCCTGGTTCTCGGGGCCCCAACCCCACCCACCTTACCTAGGGACTTGGGCCTCTCGCTGGCATAGATGCCCCGGGGTTCAGAGGGACCCAGGCGTCCATAGGAGCCAGATCCAGAGAAGCCACTGTCCCCACAGAAGGTAGAGGGTGGTGAGTCTGGACCTCCTGTGGAGCTGGGGTCTTCATAGAAGCCTGGATTCCAGGGAGAGGAGGAGAGACAATCAGGGGCCTGGATGGGGAAACCAGGGGTGGGGAGAGGAAGAGACCAAGAGGCAGAGACAGGGAAACCTGCGAGGTAGGGGGCAGTAGGAAAGATAGGGGTGTTTCAAGCAGACCCTGCTCCCTCCAAGCATACTCACCTGAGCTGCGCCCGCTCTCCTGTTCCAGACCCCCAGACTCCAGGCTCAGGTCTCCCAGTTGCTGGCCCAGGTCCCAGATGAGCCCAGGCAAGGCCTCCTGAGGGCATAAGGAGAGCAGGATGGTCAGAATGTCCCCAATCCTCTTCCGCCTGGTCCCCCCACCCCCCCCCCCCCCCCGGCGCTCCCCCCACCCGCCAATGGGCAGAGTTTCACTTTGACAATGAGGCTCTGATTTCAAAAGTATAAAAGCAGTACCCAAGTCCCAGGATCCCCCTCAAGATCTCTGTCCCTTCATCCCATTAGAAGTCCTGCTGATTGTCTAACTCGAGTCCTTCATGCTGCAGCTACATCATCCTTTCTTAGGTGGGATAAGCTTCAGAAGAACCCATCCCTTGCCCCCTCTCTGTCAAGTGTTCCCTCCACTTGTGCTCATAGCCCCTTAACCCCTATTAGAACGTCCCTCTTGGAGTCTCCGTTCAGATGGTCTCGCTGTAAGGGCAGTTCGCTGCTAAAAGTTGGTATCCAGGACTTAGCAGATCCCTTATCCATTGGTCTGCCTCCTCCCAGTCCTTGACCTTCTCTTCTCAGATGCTCCCATCTTCCCCCACTGCCCCTTATCGTCAGCAGAAAGCCCTTTTGCAAGTCTTCCTTAAGTCCTTCCTGCTGCAGACCGATTCTTTCCCTCATATGGATAAAACAGGCTGACCACGACTCATATAAGCCTTTGCTCCTTCCCTCAGGAAGAACCCCCCCCCCCACAATGCCTACTGGAAAGTCCTTCTGTGAGTCTAGCCTGTAGCAATATTACAGTAGTGAGCCCCAGCAGGTTCCCTTGCCCCAGGGAACCACACCTTCCTCCTGCCCTTGCTTCCTTCCCACCCAGAAGCCTCCACTGTCTGCCCGCTGCGCCTCATCCCCATGAGAAAGTTCGGTTGAGTCTATCCTGGATCCTTCTTGCTGCAGGAAATGACCATTTCTTATCAGGTGCGAATAAATGAAGGTGAAAACCCTTTTAGGGGAGCGGCAGTGACCAGGGACGGGGCTAGGGGCTAACACAACGCAGATGGGGCCTCCGAGACACTAGGACCTAACCCCATTTTGGAAAAACAGGGCCAGATCCAGGAAGAGTCTCACATGGGTCTGGGCGAGGCTAGAGGTGGCAGCCGCCGAGGGCTGACGGTTGACCCTCAGACAAAAGCAGCTTGTCTGGACGGCGGGAGGGAGGGAAGGAGGGGGGAGGAGCCGGGAGGCCAGGCGCCCAGCCCTGCCTATTTAGGGCAGAAAGACTGGTCGGCTCCCCCGCAGTCCCCTCCCCTCCCCCAGCTTCCTACTCCTGTGGCTGCTCTCCTGGGCCCCCGTCCTCACCCCTCACCCCCCCAACAGAAGCCCCCATCTGGGCTTGTTTATGGGAGGAAAGTCAACAAATCATTCCATGTTGGGCTCCTGCCCTGGGTGTGCAGAGATGCTCAGGGTGGCCTCATCTTGGAGCAGAACCCAGGAAAGCAGCCGAATTGTGCAGCGTCAGCGGTGGCTAAAAAAAATGTGGCAGACCAGCCATGTACCCCATGTCATGTCCCCCACTAATCACCCCCTTGCTCACTCTGCTCTAGCCACGCTCCCTGGACGTGCCGTGCTGTGTGGTGCTCCTACCTCAGTAAGGACGTGTTCCCCCTGCATTTCTTCCTGGCTCCCTCCCTGGCTTCATTCAGATCTTTGCTTACATGATCCCTCCTCTGACCGGTCTTTCCAAAATAGCTCCCCTGTCATTTTGCACCCGTTGACCTGCTTTTTTTCCCTTCCCTGCAACATAGCAGTAATGACCTCCTGGCTCAAAACGATGCATCAGGTTGTCCTTGGGTTATTGTCCGTCTTGCTAAATGTCATCCCTGGAAGGCAGAGATTTTTTTGTCTGCTCTGTTCATTTCAGCTTCCTTCCCCACCCCCCAGTGCATAGCACAGTGCCCAGCACAAAGCAGGTGCTCAGGAAATGGCTGATGAAAATGAATGTCTATAGCGGAATACTATACAGCTGTCAAAATGGAAGGAGGCCATTTCTACACAGAATCATCACTAAGAGGGGGCGCCTGGGTGGCTCAGTGGGTTAAGCGTCTGCCTTCAGCTCAGATCACGATCACTTGTCCCGGGATCGAGCCCCGCATGGGGCTCCCTGCTCAGCGGGGAGTCTACTTCTCCCTCTACCCCTCACCCTGCTCTCTCTTGCTCGCTCTCTCTCTCAAATGAATAAAATCTTAAAAAAAAAAAAAAAAAAAAAGAATCATCACTAAGATACAGCATTGAGCAGAAAAAGAAAAGTGCAGAGTATGAGCCGGAGTCAGATTTACCTGAAGGGCCTGGGTCCCACCTCCAGAGCTTCTGATTCCAGTCTGGAGCCCAAGAATCTGCATAGCTTACAAGTTCCATGGTATGCTGCTTAGTCCAGCGGCCACACTTTAAGAACCACTGGCATTATCTCTGGGACCTCAACCAAGAGACGGGAATTTGCAAGAAGCAAAGCAAAACTCTACGTTTCTTGGCATGTAAGCTCGTCCTACAAGTAGATGCATTGGTAAGAGGTCTGGAGGGACTCACGCCAAGGTGACAGTGGTGGTGATCTCAGAGGAGATCCTGTGTGATCTTTAGCAGGTTACTCCCCCTCCCTGGGCCCTGGTTTCCTCGTCTGTAACATGGCGTCATTCAACTCCCTCCCTTACAGGGTGTTGTGAGGATTATATGATTTAAAACAGCAGTTCCCTTTAAGCTCTTAATAATTGCTAGCTTTTATTATTACATGAAAGCTATGAATTTCTTAACAAGGAAAATATAAAGTCATGTTTTACTTGTGTAATTAAAAATAAATATAAAAGGATGGATTCCGGGGGTAAGTTCTGCAGGCCTAATTTCAGTTTTTGCTCTGTAGGGAAGAGGAGGACTTAGGGGGACAGAGAGGAGAGGGCTCCTCTTCCCCCATGCCTGGGCCCTCCAACACCACCCCAAGTCTACACACTCCCATTGTTTGTAAGTTTGACCCCCTCCCTTCCAGGAGCAAAGCGATGGGTGCCTGGGTGGCTCAGTCCTTAAGCGTCTGCCTTCGACTCAGGTCGTGATCCCGTATTGGGTCCTGGGATGGAGCCCCGCATGGGGTCCTGCATCGGGTCCCAGGTCGGGCTCCTTGCTCAGTGGGGAGCCTGCTTCTCCCTCTCCCACCCCCCCTGCTTGTGTTCCCTCTCTCTTTCTCTGTCAAATTAATTAATTAATTAATTAATTTAATTAAATCTCTATTAAAAAAAAAAAAGACCAGAAGGACCTTGGTCTGAATCCTGCTCCCTATGTACCCACAATGCCCCTCAGTCCCCCGCCCCTTTTTTTTGCAAGCCCTTCTGCCGGCCGTCTCTGGCCGTCCAGTTCAAGCAGGTATTTTTTTTTTTTTTTCAAGCAGGTTTAACATGCGTGTGATTAAGACCCCTGGAGACCCCTTGGCCCAAACTTTTCCAGACCTTTGTTCCCCGCTGCTCACATGCCCCTAGTCTGTATCCAGTTCCCTTTATCGCTATTTGGAAGTCCTTCTGCAAGTCTAACTTAAGTCCTTCTTGCTGGAAGGGGACCCTTTTTCTCGGTGGGAGAGAACAGAACTCCTACCCCCATCCAGGATTCTCACCTCTTTTCTCTGAGATGTCCCTGGTCTTTACCTGCGTCCCCACTACTCCTATTAGGAACGAATCAAGTCCGGCTCCAAAGGGAGTGTATTCCTTGGTAGGGGGTTGCGGGGCGGGAGGGGTTAGCATCATGAGACAGAGGCTCAGGGATCAGAGGAGGGACCCACACCCTCTTCAGAAGGACCCAGGAACCCCCAACCGCAGAGGAGTTTATATTTAGCGCTTCTCTGTTCCTCCCCTCCGCGCCGCTGCCTTCCTCCCGCTGCCTGCCACCGCCTCCTCCCTGACGCTGGGACGGAGCTTTGCCTGGAGAGTGTGGGGGGGATGAGGCCTCTCCACTACCACCTCCTGGGGGGCGGGGTAGACAGAGGGGCAGAGAAGGGGGAGACTCAGCGGCAGGGATAAGGAAGCTGAAGGGCAGAGAGGGGAGACTGAGGCAGACAGAGGGACTGAGGGACAGGAAGGAAGGACACAGCTCGCCCATCCCCAGGCTCTCTCCCTCTCCTCGTACGTGGGGTGGGAGGTACCTTCCCCAGCCCAGCCAGCTTGGGTGGGGGGGGGGAGCTGGTGAAGGCCCCCACAACGCGTCTCTAACTTTGGGAGGGGGTGGGGCCTCCCACAGCTGTTTCTGTTTCCAGAGAAGAATGTGCAGGGTCCCACTCCCGGTCGGGGGAGGGGCTGTGCGTGCAGCCCCGGAGTCTGGCGTCAGTCCTCCTCCCCATTCCCCATCTGGGGAGGGGGCAGTGGAGGTCAGCAGCAGGGAGAGCCCCCTCCCCCGCCGCCATGGCTCAGGTTTCCCCAAACGGGAAGCTCTGACCACACACAGGCTTGGGGATGGGATCTGCAAGGGAAGCCAGGGTCTGGGGCCTGGCAGGCTGGGGGGAGGGGAAAAGAGAGATAGGGACAGGGACGTGGGGCGGGAAGAGAGAGAGGTGCAGAAAGGCAAGAGAAGGCCAGGGAGACGGACATAGAGAGACACAGAGAGAGGGAGGATTAAGAAAGACAGAAACAGACGCCGAAAGTCAGAGATGTGGCAATAGGGAGATAGAGTGAGAGAAATCCAGGAAGAGGAGAATCAAAGAATGACAGAGAAGGAGAGAGGGGTGGTGCTCTTGAAGTCATTCTGGAGACCTCTGCCTCATTTTCTACCATCAGAGCACTCAGGGAGTTCAGAAGGCAGACCCCCATGCTGCCTCGACCTGCCTCTTCTGGGGTCCACCAAGGCTGGGACCAGCTAGGAAAGGAGGGAAAGTGTCACGGCAGAGTAAAGATCACCGCGGGGTCCTCAAGGACTGCAAGCTTCCTCTCAGCAGTGATCCCTCCCTCAGGAGGCCTGAGGATCCCCTCCCCCCACCCCGCCCCCTCCAGAGATCTCCAAGCACACCGGGACTTAGGGAAGATGGAGCCCTGGTGGCGGGGCCGGGGGGGGGGGGGGGGGGGGGTGGCATGTTTGGATCCCGGCTGTGTGACCTTGGGTGAGTCACTTGCCATCTCTGAGCCTCAGCTTCTTGCTCTGTAAAATGGGGACTATCACCCCCTTCTCCCCGCAAGCTGCGAGAAGACAACGCATGCCAAATACTCGGCCCAGGCTTGACACATACTTAGCGCCCAGAAGAATCTTCTTTGGGGAAGGGGCCTGTGCATTTCACTAGGCTCCAGCGGAAGCGATGCGGTTCCCCTTCCCCAGTTCGGGGGTGAGCAGACCAGATCCCGCCCGCCGCCCATACTCCTGGGTCTCCAGCCCCACCCCCTGTCCATTCCCCCTCCCCCACCGGAACGGGTGTCTGAGCATCCAACCGAGACAGACAGACAGACAGACACAGACGGGGGCGGAGGGATGGACGGACAGGCGGCCCCTCACCAGCTGCTCCTCCAGGGCCGCTGCGGCCCGGCGCGCCGCCGCGGCATCTTCGTCCTCATCGGCGTCCTCCTCGTCCTCGGCCTCGGCGCCCCCCATTCCGGGCTGGGCCAGCCGCAGCGCCTGCTGCACGCGGTACTCCTGTCTCTCCCGGAGCCAGTGCAACTCGCAGAGCCCGGCCAGGCTGCCCTCCAGCCAGCCCCGCAGCCGGCCCCGCTCGGGGCTCACCGGGAACGAGAAGGCCCGGATCATGGCTGCGGCCCCCCACCCCAGCCCGGCCGGGCCCCACGGCCACCCCTCTCCGGGTCCCACCTCCCCGCCCCAACAGCCCGCCTGCCCGCCCGCCCGCTGGCCCGGCTGTCACCGTCTCATCTGCATAGGCGCCCGCCCATTGGGCCGCCCACCCGCGCCTTATCTGCATGGCCACGCCCCCAGCGACAGAGCAACCGTCGCCTATTGGCTGGAACCCTCCCTTACGAAGATGCCCGGCGGCGCACCCGCGCCCCCCCAACGCGACGCATGCTCGCAGCTTCCTACTCTCTTTGCTTCTGGGCGGCCTCGCCACGCCCCACCGCTTGCCTGCCTTTGGGCCCTCGTCACGCCCCCTCTCGCGTCACAATGAAACAAGTCCGCCCTTGCTCCAATGTCATTGGTCCGTGCCTCCCCGGTCCCGCAGCTGGTTCCGCCCACTTGCGGGCGAGCTCTGGCTACCATTGGACTGTCCGGCGAAAGGGGAAGGGTGATCTATAAATAGAGAATGGGTCCACGTGACAGTTTGGCAACCGTTCCTCTCCCCCCACCCCTAGCAACCCTGAGCGGCTGAGGCTGTGCAGGGGGCGGAAAGGGTTATCGAGTCGAGCCCTGATTTTGCCTCCTCTTCCACGAAGCCTTCCCAGACACTCAGCTGTAAAACTAGAGGCCAGCCAAGACCGACATCCTTCCATAAAATAATGCTTCTAAGCGGGACCGGCTTCACGGGCGTGTGACCAGCTTAGGAGGGCCCTGCACTTGGTTTAATATTGGTTGTTCTTGTCTTGGAAATTCTTAATTTTTGAACAAGGGGTCTCGCATTTTCGTTTTGCCCCAGGCTTCACAAATTATGTACCCAGTCTTGCTTCTAAGAGTCAGATTGGTTGTATCCCAAATTCTGGAATTGTAAGACCAGCCTGGGTGGAAGATTCTGTGATTCGACCAGAACAGAATCTAAGCGTCTTTTGTCTCCCAGATCGTGTGGGGCATTGCGTTCACCGTTCTACGATTCCAGGAGCCTTTGTTCGACGTTCTAAGAGGCTTTGTTCTCAGCATTCTAAGATGCTCTGTTCTCAACGTTCTGTGGTCCTAAGAGTCTGAGCCTGACTTTGGTTTCCAAGGTTCCCTTCTCGCTCCCCAGGCTCCGCGAGCCGGGCTGGCGCCCCCTCAGGCGGCCAGCCTGTGTCACTACGCCGAGTGTGTGTCCCTACAACCTTGGAGATCTAGCTCCAAGATTCGTACCCATTTCTCAGACAGACCTTGACTCCCTAAAAGCTAGGGCCCAGAAGATCATGTGAGAACTTCCCTCTTTTATGACCCCCTCTTTTATGACACCAGAAGACATCTGTTCGTAAGCTGGAGAGGCAGTGATAACCATTGAGAACTAACTCTGGAACCAGGGGGGGGGGGGGGGGGGGGGGGCGGAGCCCCAGCCCCTGCCACTTTCTAGCTGTGTGACCTTGGGAAACTTGCTTAACCTCTGTGCCTCAGTGTCCTTATCTGTATGATGGGGGTCATAATACTGCCTACCTTATCCAGGCATTCTAAGGACTGAGTGAGATAGCTGTCCAGTGCCTTCCATGTATAAAGAGCCACAGAAGGGTCTGATAAATAAGGACAAAATAATCCCAAGGAGAAAAATGAGCCTGGACTTTAATATCGACAAAGTATATTCACTCCCCCTCTTGTTTAAGACAGACCTAGACTTTCCTTAAACAGTCTTAATTTTCCAACAGTGGGGAGATGATCGGGATTCATGATAGGTGGTTCTGGGGAGCTTGCTCTCAAACGAGATTTTCTTAGTAGTGTCTGGGGTGATGTCAGGGTTGGGCTTTCATCTCTGCTGTTTGTGCAAAGCCCGTTGAACCATTTCTTGCATAAAATGTTGGGTCTGGGCATTCATGGATGGGTATTCCTAGGAAGAGCAATAAAAAGAGAATTATTAATGGTTGAATAAGGGAGTAACACCAAGATCGGAGGCCCAAGGGCAGCCAATTGCAAGGGTTCCCAGAAGGAGGTACAGAGAGATCCTTAGTTGATGGAGTCAGATCAGCGGTCACAATTCTGCGGATTTCCTCGGTGGCCTCTTGATGTTCTTACCGATGATGATCAGGTCTGAGGAGTCCCCAGAAATGAATGTGCAGCAGTAGCTTCCAACGAGAGCATACAAGTCCTTCCCTTGGAAGTCCCTAACCTGGTACTAAAGTTGTCCAAACCTGGTTGGAGGCCGTATGAAATCCTCGGAGCTTACTGCTAAGCATTTGACTTCTTGTTCCAAGCCTCCTTTGGATGCTAATGAAAGAAGGGGTCACAGTCATACTGGATCGTGTGTCTGCGTGGTGATTTTCAGCCTTCACAGGATGTGGCAGATCTCATATTTGTGGGGAATTGGGTGGGGCTTTGAGAGAAGAAAGAGTGAAGTTTAGACATTGATAGAATGAAGAGGACTCAAAACCCTGAAAAGGACTTACAGGATTGGCAAGATAACAGAAGCCAGTCCAGTTTCCGGTAGGTAGATATCAATCTGCAAAACCTTTATGCATAAAATACACATCATTGGGGGCAATCCCCAGACTCATGGAAATCATTGTCTTATTTATTTGAGGGGTCAGAAAATAAATGTGGGGTTTGTTGTTTTGGGTTTTTTGTTGTTGTTGTTGTTGTTGTTGTTGTTGTTTTAAATGTTGATTAAGGGTGAAAAACCAGGGGCATCTGAGTGGCTCAGTTGGTTAAGCATCTGCCTTTGGCTCAGGTCATGATCCTGGGGGTCCTGGGATTGAGCCCCACATGGGGCTCCCTGCTCAGCGGGGAGTCTGCTTCTCCCTCTCTCTCCCTCTCTGCTGCGCACACGCGCTCTCTCTCTCTTAAATAAATAAAGAAAATATTTTTTTTTTTAAAGATTTTATTTATTTCCTTGACAGAGAGAGACACAGCGAGAGAGGGAACACAAGCAGGGGGAGTGGGAGAGGGAGAAGCAG
>NW_022589755.1:8614217-8623349 GCF_004348235.1 Phoca vitulina | reverse complement strand
AGCGAGAGAGGGAACACAAGCAGGGGGAGTGGGAGAGGGAGAAGCAGGCTTCCTGCCGAGCAGGGAGCCCGATGTGAGGCTCGATCCCAGGACCTTGAGATCATGACCTGAGCCGAAGGCAGACGCTTAACGACTGAGCCACCCAGGCGCCCAATAAAGAAAATATTTTTAAGAAAAAAGGTGGAAAACCAAGGAGAAGATGCAGGGACGGGACTGGGACCATGAAATGAGTCACAAGACGGGTGATACCACTGATACCAAGAGAAATTGTGAGCGGCACCAGTTGACTCGGGATCAGCAATATTTTGATAGCTGGAAAATCTGGGTGAGTTCAGTGAGGAGGTGGTTCCTGCCATTAGGGTTGTCACCGTGTCATTTACCACATAAAAGTTTCCGGAGACTGAGTCCCCTGAAGGGGCCGTTAGGGAAGTTGTGGAAGGAGCACATAAATCCTGACTCATAGATGCTAGGGATAGGGAGAGTTTTGCTGTGACAATCAAGTGGTGAGTTGGGAGGGGTCTTTGAGGGGATGGTGCTCGATCCATCTGCAACCATCCTATTTCCAAATCAGGTCACATTCTGAGATACTGGGGGATAGGATTTCAACATACCTTTTTTTGGGGGGGGGTGGACACAATTCAACCCATAACAGGCCCAGAAACCCCTGGAGTTGCGTTTTAGTCTTGGGTAAAAGGTGAAATTAACGATGGGATAAGTTCATTCCGTGGATAAAGTTAGCCTTCGGGTGCGAAGTCACGTCCTAGATAGTGCACTTGTGCTTTATGTGGCTGTAATCCTTCCCTAGATACCTTGTGTCCCTGTGAGCAAGGGCTTGGGGTAAGTATTGAGCATCAGAGAGTGAGCTGGGTGAGGGATCAGCCACATTTTGGATGTGAGGCGTATTGCGAGGGAAAACCACATCCCGCAAATGAGCCTTCAGAGTCCCAGAAAAGTAAGGAGGGGCTTCGGTGAACTCTTGAGGCACACCTGTCCCCATGTATTGTTGACTTTCCCAGGTGAAAACAAAAAGACTGTGAATCAGACGTAGAGGGATATGAAAGAATGTGTAGAGGAGGTGTTAATCCAGTAAAGTGGGGGGTGCTGGAAGGTAGAGAGAGGCCAGGACAGTGTTTGGAGTGGGAACTCGCGGGAACCTAGATTTGACTAATTTATTTATGGCCTACGGGTCTTGGACTAGCCATATTCCCGTGGTAACCCTGGGGTTCTAGACAGACAAGGTGGGAGTGCTGCAGAGTCCGGGAGCTGGGATTGGGAGACCCCGAGTGACTGGTGGAGGCATGTGAAGTCAGTTTCAGGAAGGGCATGAAGGTTCTATTTCCACTTGGAGAGAGGTTCAGCCTCCAAGATGCACCCTATGTTGCTGAGGCCCAAAGAGAATCAGAATGCGGGGCAGCGTGTCTTGAATATGTGGACTTGAGGGAGAGGTTGATGGCTTTTTTTGGGAGGGGGCAGGGGAGTAGGAGGGGTAGCGGGCTGAGATGGATAGGAGTAGTCCGGGACTTCGAGACATAGGCTCTCTTGTGAACATGAAATCTTGACGTTCCAGATGGAAAGAATATCCCTTCCTGAAAGATTTCTTGGAGTAGTTTGTGTATAAACCGCACTGGGTAGTAAGGGGGCCTAATGAGTCACAGAGGGACTTAGACAAGCGTAAACACGTGGCAAACTGCGGGATTCATCTTAATCATTGCTGTGTACTGACGGAGGGGGAGGGGGGAACTGGGAGATATTTATGGGGAGGGAGTGGCCCCTGTGTCTAAAATGGGGTAGGATACCCACTAATGGGGATAGTCATTTCACCTGTGGCTTGAGGGGTATTTATAGGCACAGAGAAAGCCTGCCAGGAGGGAATCCTTGGAGAAATGAAATTTTACCCCCTACAAGTTTGTGCCTCTGTCAAGATCAGGGTTGGTGGTATCCGATAGCCCTGATAGGATGGGCTTTTTCTTCTCTAATGTTTAAGTTGTGGGGCCTTAAGTGACGTTATGTGGCTTTGATTTGATCTGCCATGGCATCCTCATGATGTTGCACTACCTCATGGAATTCTGCAATCAAGGTATTTTCCATCTGACATCATGGATTTTTTTAATGATTTTATTTGTTTATTTTATTTTATTTTTTTTTCGAGAGAGCGCTCGCACGAGTGGGGGGAGGTGCAGAGGGAGAAGCAGACTCCCCGCTGAGCAAAGAGCCCTATGCGGCACTTGATCCCAGGACCCTGGGATGCTGACCCGAAGGCAGACGCTTAACCAACTGAGCCACCCAGGCGCCCTATGGGTTTTTTTCTTTTAAGTTTTTATTTATTTATTCATTTAAGTCATCTCTATACCCAACGTGGGGCTCGAACTCACGACCCGGAGATCAAGAGGCGCCCGTTCTTCCGATTGAGCCAGCCAGGCGCCCCTAAGTTTATGTTTATGATCGTATCTCTAATTCCTGGTCTCAGGGTGTTAACGAAACTGGTGGTCAAGATAGAAGCAGTGTGTTTATTCAGGATTGGACCTGAGTATTTGGTCCATGCACTTCTTAGCTTGGTTCTATCACTGGAGATGGAGTTGTCTCTCTGTTGTCTACCCCCTTGGATCTTAGGCCAGTCAGTTTTAGAGGGAGAGGCATTGAGGATGCAGTCCAAGAGACTCCAATATTTCCCAATATTATTAGCTCGAATTATGCCTCAAAGGCATTCTTGTTCATTTGGAGATCCTCATTGACTGAGGCTCATCTGAGCCTCTTTATTTTATTTTAAAGATTTTATTTATTTGAGAGAGACAGAGGTAGCGACAGAGAGCACGAGCGGGGTGGAGAGGGAGAAGTAGGCTCCCCGCTGAGCAAGGAGCCTGAAGTGGGGCTCGATCCCAGGATCAACCTGAGCCAAAGGCAGACACTTAACCGACTGAGCCACCCAGGCGCCCCTCTGCGCTTCTTTAAATCAAAGAGCTGTAGCTCCGGAGCCAACCAGCAGACGGGCTAGCTAACATACACCAGGAAGCCTCAGAGAGTAAGCTCCCTGTACTAGCCCATTTTTCCAGGGTTCAGGAAAGTCTTTATGGTGTGTAAGTCTGAGTGTTTAGAAAGGGCTTGTTTCAGTGCACGCTCCAATCGCTTGCCCTCAGCTGTGACAATGAGGAGCTGGAGAATCTGGAGGTCAGGGGTCAAAGGTGGAGAGATGTTCCCTCTGCCTACAACCTCAGAGCCAAGATGAGGTTTGAGAAGTCAGATCAGAAGACCCACCTTCCTGACCCTCAGGCTCGCTCAAAGCTGCCCCACCCTTTTGGACTCCCCTATCCCAGTCTCACCAACTCTGGGTCATCACTGTCCCCAGACAGGTCTGTCTCTCCACGGGATGGTGAACCCCCTGAGGGAAGGGTCTGGGCTGTCTCAGTCACCACCGTGTCCCCAGCATCACCCAGCACCCAGCGTGATGAATGAATTAGTGAATGAGCACATTTGGTGTGTAGAGAAGTCATTGCATCAATTTAAAATACTAAATATTGTGGGTCAGGTTTCTACTATGGACCAGACTTGTGCTAATGGCATTGTCATTATTAGTAGTTGTGATTAGTAGTAATACCACTGACCAAAAAAGTGGATCAAACAAGCCATGGGATTACTTTGCTCTAAACCCTCTATCCCTCTAGTCATGCTCCTCCATCCATCTATCTTCCCCTCCTGGCATACTCGTTCCATCTCGAACTCTTCTTGCTTTTCTCTTCCCTGTCCTCCTTATGCTACCCTTCCTATCTTCCCCCTTCTAGTCCTCCCTCTTGGTAGTCCTCCCTCCAAATTTCCCACCCCAGTTGGTCCTCCTTCCAGAACTCCTCCGCCTTCAGCCCCCTCTCTCCCACCTCTCCCATCCCCCCTCCCTCCCGCCTCATTCTCAGACAGTCCTCTTTCCAGGGGAACTCCGTCTTGGTGAATAACAGACTCATGATGGAGAGTGCGGTGTGGCCAGAGACCGAGGCCATGGGGCCACAGATGAGTTCGTTTTAATTGCTGGGGAATTCAGGTTGGAAATAACTATCCCTGACCCGCCACGGGCCCCCGCCCTGCTCCTCTCCTGGGGTGTGTCCCATCCATCTTGGGCAGGAAGCGCTTCTGTTTAGAACAGTTCCTCGCTGAGACGGTGCGGAGGGGCGCTCTCCGGGGACCGGAGGACAGCATCATGGGGCAGCCAAGGTGGGAGCACGACGCCTCAGAGGATGCTGATGCGCTCGGCCAGCCCCTGCATCTCGCGGTCCTGCGGCGGGAGGGCCCCACCGAAGTCCCCACCGAAGTCCCCATCGGGGGGCAGCCCGGGCCCGGGCAGAGGGTGCTCTGCCACGAACTGCTCCCAGCGCGCGTCGTCACTCTCGTGCGTGATGTACCGCTCACCCATCTTCCCCTCCAGCTCTCGAAGGTCCAGCCACGTCTGGTACTCCTGGGCCCGGGAGAACAGGGGTTAGCTTGCACAGAGCACGACCCATAGCGGCTGAGCTGCGCCCCTGCCCTGCCAGTGACAGGCCCGGGATCAATGAAGGGGAAACCACACCCTTCGCAGCCTGCCCAGCCAATAGAAATTCAGCTCCGCCTCCTTCTACAGCCCAGCCAATAGGAGGCTCAGCCACTCTCCGGATCCACGGGAAATTTACCTGCAGCCTTCACCACCTACACAGCCAATAAGCCATCGGGCTCCACCCCTTCCTCCAACCCAGCCAATGAGACCTCCCTCCCCTTTGCTCTCAAGCCCCGCCCCCTGCATCACCTGTAACCAGGGGTGGCTGAGAGACTTGTCCACGCTGTAGCGCTTGCGCATCTTCACCTGCAGCAGGTTGTTGATGAGGTCAATGGCTGCGCGGGAAGGAGACAGACAGTTCCAGCCCTGCGCGGTAGGGGCCGCCCCTCCTCCAACAGGCCACTCCAGCCGACCTGCTACCATCCTGGCCTTCCTTCTGCTCTGGCACCAATCGCTCACCCACTCATTTCCTCATTAAATTACCATCTTGTCCACCTCTCCCCCGACGTTGCATACACACTAGCTCCTACATGTCTTCACCAAGCCTCTCCCTCAGTTTCCCCATTCCTATGTCACCTCCATAAGTTTTGTCATACAGAGGTACACCTGTACTATTCTTCACTTATATTTTTCTTTAAGCCAGGGGCGCCTGGGTGGCTCAGTTGGCTGGGCGACCGACTCTTGATTTCGGCTCAGGTGATGATTTCGGCTCAGGTCATGATTTCAGGGTCGTGGGACTGAGCCCTGCATGGGGCTCTGTGCTCAGCGTGGAGTCGGCTTGAGATTCTCTCTCTCCCTCTCCCTCTCCCTCTGCCTCTCTCCCTGCTCACACATGCTCTCTCTCTAAAATAAATAAATAAATAAATAAAATGTTCAAAAAAAAAATTTTTTTTTTCTTTAAGCCAAACCATTGGTCCAAGATATACGGTGAAGAGGACAATGCAAGTTAAAAAGCAGCATGTAGAGTACACTACCACTTGTGTAAAAGGAGGAAATAAAAGAATATATGTCCATATATTTGCTTGTACATATTTAAAAGATTTGTAATAGCCATTGCCTTTGGGAAGAATGGCAGACAAAGGAGTGAGAGAGGATTTTCACTGCAGACCCTTCTGTATATTTAAATATCTGAGTCACGTCAGTATTTGATCAAAGCAAAAATCGGTAACATTTGGCTTTAAATCACTTCACTTTTTAAAAATTCATTTTCCCCTTGAAAAACTTAAGGGGAAAATAAATTTATTTGTAATGGCAATATTATATCACCCCGGCCAATGAAAATCCAAAGATCACTTGCCATGTTCACAAAAATAAAACGAAAATAAAACAACATTATTAGAAGGCAGTCAGTCAGTGGTTTCCTGCTGAGGCTCAGAGATAGGCCTGTTCTTTAGGAAAAGAAAAATTAGCGACTGTCAGGCATTCAAGACAAGCCGGCACTCATCCGAAGCTGTCTCCTTGATCAGGAGCCTTGAAGGACAAGGCCTCACTGTGTGAACCCCTCTGAGTATAGGCCTCGTCCACACGGCCTCCCTCACACATGTCCATCCACACCAAATTCATTCTCGCATACTTGATGCACTTTGACTGAGACTCCTGAGCAGGTCCAAAAACACAACGCTGAGGACCTGCAGTATTACTGCAGTACTCGGGAATCCATTCTTATCACTTAGTGCTTACCTCTCTTGGGCCCACTGCTGCCACCTTTTCCTGCACTAACCCCCATGTCATCCCCCTCTCTGCCTGCTCCATGAGGCCATATCCCTCTAGGTTCCTTCCCTCCTCAACAACCTTCTTCCCGCACGACCCCTTATTTCCAACTCATCCCAGTATTCCCAGAACCTAGGACAGTCAGTACCGGGCCCACAGTAGGCACTCAACATGCTTGTTGAATAAACTGTTATGAACAGTGATTGTCTTCCTAACCTCCCTCCCATCCTCTGTCTGTCTTCCTGAGCTCCCCGGCTCTAGGGCCTGCCCCTTGTTCTTACAGCTTCCTAACATGCCCCAGTATCTTAGCCCCACTGTAGGCCCACCCCCACACCTGTTCGGGCCCCAACATTATAGGCCTCCCGAGGGAACTTTCTGAGGCCCAAGTCACAAGCCCCAGTACCACTAGCCGGCCACAACAGCAGAGCCCCTGGATCCCAGTGTCCGCCTCGGGCCTGACTCCCCTCTCCTTGCACCCTACCCTTAAGCTTCCCCCCACTCGCTCCTCTTCACAGGTCCAGGTGATTTTGGTCTCAGGATGGGTCTTTCTGGACAGCCTCAGAAACCCTCCATGACCCTGCCCCTCCTCTTGCCACGCTCCTAAACCAGGCCCCTTCATCACCGGACCTGCCCCCGGCCCCAGGCCCAAGTCTGCCCAGCACCCAGCAAATTAGCCCGGCCCTCGTTCCTCAACCCTGCCCTCCGGCACCACTGCTTTTGCAAGGCTAACCCTTTCGGGGTCGTAACCCCAAAGACTCCAGGCCCCAGCCAATGCCTTGGGAGGAAGGATCCGCCCCTTCTCCTGGCCACCCCAGCTGTATGGCTTCCTCAGGTCCAGTAGTCCCTCTCCTGGTCCCGCCTTAGACAGGCCAAACCTTGTTCGGCCCCCAAAGCGCCAGGTGTCTGTCTCAGTGCTGCTGGAGCACTTCGTTTCCTGTGAACTGGGTACTAGGACTGACTAATTCCATACACACGCCTGAGTCCCTCTGCCCCAAGCTTCCAGGTCCAAGGTACCGCACCGTTTAAAGGACCGCCCTCCCTGTGGCCCCACCCACCGCCAGGCTCCACCCCCACAGCCTGGATGTTTCCGGGCCCACCTCTCTTGTGGCCCCGCCCACTCCCCGCCCCATCCCGCCCCCACCCACCTCCGGAGGAGATGCGGCTCCAGGGGCAGGCTGGGTACATGAAGGCGGCGTTCTGGATCTGGTCTTTGATGTCCTCGTCCTCGTTGAAGGGGAACGTGCCACTGAGGCTGACGTACATGATCACGCCCACCGACCACATGTCCAGCGAGCGGTTGTAGCCCTGGTTGAGCAGCACCTCGGGCGCCAGGTAGGCAGGGGTGCCCACCACCGAGCGCCGGAACGACTTCTCGCCGATGATGCGCGCGAAGCCGAAGTCACACAGCTTCACCTGCAGAGGGCGTGGGGTGGAGGGTCCGAAGGAGCGTTAAGGCTGCCCCCTGCCCAGTGACCCAGCCCCACGCCCTCCATGGCGTTCCAGAGAAAACTGAGTTTCTCCTCTCACTGGTCGACGGACCTTGGTCGAGTGACTTCCTCCCTGTGCCTCAGTTTCCCATGTATGGAAACTGTTTCCTCAGTATGCCACGAGCGCTTAATAAATGCCACCTGTCCCTGTACTTCCGCCACATTGAACAGGTCTCTTAACCACCTCGTGCCTCTATTTCCTCTTTTGCACAACGGTGATCTGAAAACTCCCTACCTTAAAGGGTGGTTGTATGGGTTGAATGATTAAATACATGGAAAGTGCGGGGCTCAGTGCCTGGCTCGGAGAGAGCCTCACTGGTCTCAGGGGCAGGAGCTGATTTCTCTCCGCCCCAGCCGCGTCACCTGTATCGGGGCTGTTAATAGCAGCTTCCTCTCAGGCTGCCCTGGGGATTAAATGGGACCCCGCGTGTAAACTGCTGCCCGTGATGGCCAGCAGTCGGTAACAGGTATACGCCCACCTTTCCCCTGATGGTGGAGGCACTCAAGGGTCACAGACAAGCTTTGGAGCCAGCCACACCCAGGTTCAAGGTCCTGCTCTCCTTCCTACCAAGTTCATAGGCAGTACCACCTCTGTGCTGCCATCTCTGTTCATGTATTGTTCCTCCCCTGCTCAAAATCCTTCTGTGGCTCACTATGGCTCTCCAGATGGAGTCCAAAACCCTTGAAGCCCCAAACCTCTGTTGCCTGCCCTCAAAAACAGCCAGAGCCCAACCACTGACTCGATGTGACAGCCATACTGTCCTGTCCTAAGATCCTTTCCTTTTCAAAGATCCACTCTTTTCTCCAGATGTTACAATGGAAGATTACTTGGCTGTTAAAAGAAACGGAAGGACTGATCCATGCTACCACATAAACGAACTCTGAAAACATGAACTAAGTGAAAGAAACCAGTCACAAAGGGCCACATATGCTATTACTGAATGTTCTGTTCATACAAAACGCCCAGAAGAGGCAAATCTACAGAAAGTCGATTCGTGGTTGGGATGAGGGGTGGTGGGTTTGGAGGATGATGTCTAAGGGGTACAAGGGTTTGTTTTGGGGGGTGATGAAATGTTCTAAAACTGATTGTGGTGATGGTTGCACAACTCCGTGAATATACTAAAAGCCACTGAATTGTATACTTTTCTTTTTTTTTTTTTTTAGATAGGCTCCATGCCCAGCATTGAGCGCAGTGTGGAGCACAATGTGGGACTTGAACTCACGACCCTGAGATCAAGACCTGAACTGAGGTCAGGAGTCGGATGCTGGGGCACCTGGGTGGCTCAGTCGTTAAGCGTCTGCCTTCGGCTCAGGTCATGGTCCCAGGGTCCTGGGATCGAGTCCCGCATCGGGCTCCCTGCTCAGCGGGAGGCCTGCTTCTCCCTCTCCCACTCCCCCTGCTTGTGTCCCCTCTCTCTCTCT